>NC_050175.1:18563132-18863132 GCF_008315115.2 Sander lucioperca
CTCTGAAAGATGGCAAACCTACTCACCCCTCTTGCAATTTATCAATGCAAACTACCTAAACTGGATTTGTTTGAATTCAAAAACATGGCACAGCATAATGTTAATACAATTATGGTCAAATCAAGGGTTCAGGTTCATGAACAAATACAAAACATGTGTTTAACCAGATGAGACTGGCCCAGCGTGTCTGTATAAAACAAACCAAGGATTTGTGTTTCTAATACAGGCTCACTAGCATATTGATGTATTTTGGCTGAAGACCAAATTTACACTTTCTCAGGATTTAAATTATCAGATTATGTAGACATGAGAAAACTGATTTGAGATAAACACCTACTCTATAGTATTTCCCCTTCTCTTTCTAAACATTTCTCTCAACTATTTCCCCCCCACTGCATCTGACAGACTGTAGTGAATTTCATTAGTGAGCTGCAGGAGCAGATGTGTAGGTTTCAGAAGGAGATCAATAGCAAGATCCAGGAGAAAAAGGCCTTGGAGATCCCGGCTGACAGCAGCTCTCCAGTGTCGTGCGGCTCGTGCCCCACTGAGTCCACCGAGGGCAAGGGCTCAAACATCGGGCCATCCTGTGACAGAAATCCAGGGCTGATGCACAAACTAGAAGAGGCTTCAGATGGGCCTGATGGGAACCCACACAACCTGGAAGAGGGTAGCTCAGATGCAGAGCAGCAATACTACTGTGGAGAAGAAAGTGTAGGCACAGCCTGCCTGCATGACTTCTGTTGTGTACAGCATGGGTTGTCTCACTTTAGTGTGTGTAGATGCAAATAAAACAAGCACTCACTAAATATCCTCAGCAGCACTAAATGTCACTGTGCAACTTGCTTGATCTATTTGAAAAAAATAATCACATTTATCAGCTATGTATCAGTGTGGGGCACAACTAATAAATGCATTTCATGTAATCTTTAATAGTGTGTGTACTGCAAGGCCAATGTGCAAATACTACTAATTACTAAGAACACCTGCATATTTTAAGCTAGCTAAATGTTCTCATGCCTTCTGTTTTAGGGCTTACTTAAAGAGCTCAGAATTCTCAAGGACAAAGTGGAGCACCTGGAGGATCAGAAGTTACATTATGAGAAGAAACTCAAAGCAACAAAGGTAAAAGAAAGTTCTGATTTTCACGGTGTCTAGACTTTGCAATACACCATCAGTGCCCAAATTCCACTGCTAACTGTCCACTCAACTTTCCTAAATGCTGTCCAATCCGATGTTCCAGCCAGTTCAGTGAGTCATTCTGTTTTGCACGAACACCTATATTTGCTTAAGAAGTCTGAGAACTATTTCACCTTCCATTTTAAAGTCCTGTAGAAATAGATTTAATGATGGCTTAGTCCTTTTTTTAATGCCCCACTTGTATACCTTGGCATGATCCCATAGCATTCAACTTCTTAAACTTTCTTGAGCAGTTTTACTTGCTCTAACTCTTTGATGGATTCATATATTGCTGTCTTCCTTCTGGTACAATATCTGTCTCTGTCTGTGTATAAGATATATGGCAGCAATTTGATTTTACTACTTCATTCATATAAGTGTTGCCTGATCAGCATTAGAGTTACATGGGAATACTTTTTTTAAAGGCTGGAGTTATCCATAATAGCTCAGTCAAGGAGGTCACCCTGGTTTGCAGTGTATGTGAATACTGTATATTACCATCTGCAGTTCTTTATTTTTTTTGTTTTTAGAAGTTCATCAAATATCCTATTGGCATCAACTGGATGTTTACCCAGAATTGCAAAATGCAAAAACAAATATTACATTTCACAGAATGTGTTATTCTCAGTGTGGAGCTTTGGTAGATTGTTAGAAAAATATTTTATGAATCAAGCTAGGAAAGTCTTAATGCACCTTCAAGTAATTGGCTACAGATGTTGATATGGCAGATACTGAGCTATACAAACAAGTGTGAGTTTATGTAACTTACTCTACCTTTTTAAACAAACCACTTGGGAGTAATGTTTTGAGTAAAACAGGGAGTACATGAGGCAAAAAGTGTACCTTCCACTTTCCTCTAAACAACTTATACAGACATAAAACACTGGTAAATAGATCAGACTGAACTTAACTTTATTGCCATCTGTTTTTTCCTTATACTCTGCAACTTATTTCAAAACAAACTATAAACTCCAGACAGGAAAGGCCCAATATTTGATTCTTTCAAATTTAAAGAAGAACCATGTCTGTGCTTTGTTATAAGTGTTCTATATATACGTGGTGAAGAATAAACAACCTATATCTTACTAAATTTGAGTTTCAAGTGCAGGCACTAAGACCCATGTAAATGTCTTGTTTTTGCTTGTGTAAAAAGCACTTTTAGCTGTGCATGTTAAAACACATGTGTGTTGGCGCATACAGTGCACAGACCTGCATGTCCTTTCTGCTAAGATTCCTCACTGTGTGGCACCCACAGGCAGAGATCAGCAGCCTTCAGCAGCTTCTGCTCAGTAAGAACGCTGAGATCGAGAGCTTGCACAATCAGCTGCTGGCCAGACCATCATCATCCCCTGAGAGCTCGGAGAGAGGTAAGCAAAGCACCCAGCCTCAAGCCCTTAACCAACCTGCCAACAACAGCCTCTCACTCTGACAGAGTTACCCGGCCTGATAGGTGACACAGTTAATGACTCATTTTTGCATACATTAACTTGCAGTAATAGCTGTGGGGAAAAGTCTGATACACTGTTTCATCATGGGTCTCTGTCTCTCTATCTCTCTCAGAGGAGATGTACAGGAAATGTAAGCCTGAACAGTACTTAATGAAAATAAATTTAAACCCATGGGCCATGTCTACTTTTGATCTTTCATTAATTTTCTTACTCCAGACATGTCTCTGTATTGAATTATGTTTTGTTTCCTTCTGCTCTGAGGGGCAGCTTTACAATCACCAACTGGTTTCCAAAAATGACTCGATGCAATCTCTCTTCCCTTTGGCTTTTTCATTGTCTTTATGAATTCCTGAGAGCATAATGTCTTGTTTTTTCTTAATTTTGTCTGTCATAGATAAACACATCTCTGGGGTACTTCTTTAGTATAATCACTGTCCCTCACCAGCAATGCTGCCTGTGTGCCTGCAATAGTTATAAAGGAAGTTTTATCAAATATGTGAAAATGGAAATGGCCAAAGCTATGATTGGTAGATTAAAAAAAGGCTTGGGTGAATCTAAAAATCCATAGTTTGAATGGCACTCTAGTGAGGAATAAATCTACAACATGCTAGCATGTATTTCTGCCTATCCTTTCTTTCTAAATAACCACGTCACAATGTGTCCATATACAAAATGCTCATTTATATGACAGAAGGAACTGCCTATACAGATTAATAATCAATGTTGGATTTCTCTTTATAGATCAGGAGCTGCAGAGCCTTAGGAGTGGAATGAAATCACTGACGGCTGCTAATGATGAAAAGGTAAGTTGCCAGTGATCTGGAAACCTATCCTTTCTGTTTCTGGTCAACACAGCTGTACAGAATGTGATTGTGCAGCTTGTGTGTTGCCATCAGTTTACTACAATGTAAAGTTTCTTACTGGCCTGTATATACAGCTGATATCATCATGCTGTTTAAAAGGTTAGAAGGTAACTGTTTTTAGATGTTGTCATTTCTGAAAGGGAACCACCCTCCATCCATTTATAGTACAGAGGGGCTTTTGTATTCTCCCTCCCAGACAATCTTGGACTTTAAAGACTCACAGATGAGGGCCTGCAATGGCACACTACTGAAGACCCACACGCACACACACCCCAAGGCGAGCCATTTCAGGCAAAGCCACACTTAAGTAGGCCTCGATCTGCCAAGCCTAATTTTGGAGTGAGCTGCATTAAGAGAACCATGACAAAACCAGGCATGGGCACCACTTCAAAACACACACTCTGTATGCAGCTACTTACCACAACTAAGATTTCCAGCCAGGCCTGTGTCAATCCCCTCCCTATCCACTACTTTGATGTAAAGGCCATATGGTGAAAGAGGGACGTTTGTGTGGCGTATCGGTCAGTAATAGAGTGAAGCAGATAGTCTACATGTGTGTTTCCTAACCTTAAGGTTTCCTCTCTGTTTTTTCTTCAGGATAGACGTATCGAAGAGCTCACTCTGCTCCTGAATCAGTGCAAGCAATTCAGAGAGGTCACTCACACCACAAGGCAAGGTAATCAGTATCAATTCACTCCTTTATCCTTCCCTTGTGGCATTAGTATTATGTTAACAACAATATTGAGCACAATGAAAGCCACCACACCACACACCCTCCTTAACAGAAACGTGCGCCACTGCTCAAGTTAAGGAAAAAGAATCTCTTCTCTTTGTTACTGTAGCTCCACCTGCTGTTCGTTCATTGTCAAATGGTAGGACTCCATCAAGCAGCAGTGAGGAAGAGGCGCACGTACTGATGAAGAATACGGACTCTGCCAGTGCAAAATCAGTGGATGTAAAGTCTGAAGTGGGTACAAACAAGTTCAGCTACGAGTTCAAGTTTTTTGTTTGCATAAACATAAACATTTTTGTAATACCCATCACAGGTTTCCACAAGCAGTTCTTCCTCCCAACAAACATCTATTTCATCAGCCCAGAAGGACAGTGATTCCAGGTAGCGAAGCAGCTTTTCGTCAATGGATGAATCGCCAATATCTCTTTGTTGGATTTTAACTGAGATTACTGTATTCTTATCTTCTCAGAACAGAACCACAAACTTTCTCAAGTAGTATGAACGACCTAACAAATGCACCTTTACAAAAGGTATTTTATAATCATCATACAGATCTAATATACCAATCATTTTTATCATTTAGTTTAGTTTAAGTTAATGTATATAACCAGCCCTGAATTATTCTGATCCTTAATTATTCTACGGTATATAAGCTACTGTTGCTGTTTCTTACATAATTGATACATGAGAGAACTCAGAATGTGCTCATTTGTACAGTATCAGGTTTTCTACAGCTATTTACAGTTATTGTCTTTTCTATTTGTATCTGTGTGTGGTTTATCCAGAGTGGTCTGGATGACACCAGAAGTCAGACGCTGCCTGTGAATTCCTCTCTGTCAGAGCAGAATGGGAGCGGAGACAGCAGCAGTGAAATCCAGAATCAAAGGTCTCCAGATGGGAGCGAAGATGGAGACTCCAGCCAAAGTAAATCCAGACATAATAATTCAGTCAAGTGTGCAGTAATAATCCCTGATGTAGGATCAGACTTTCTTTTTCTGTGGTTTAGTCGTGAGGCAAGTAATTCCCATGAGAAGTATTCATATTTGGAGCAAACCACTCTCCTTTGACCAGACGACCACTGTACCTTTGATCACATCTAATTGCAGAGGCTCCTGACAGAGCAAATGTATCATGGGATAGTCTTTCTTACCAAACACACCCTCTCTCTTGCTCTGATTGACCACATTCATCCCAGCTCCACCCTTCCTCAGCTTCACTGACCAGTTTAACTTGAGTCCCACCCTGATTTCTTTCTGGTGCGTGGTGCAGTGGTGACTGACTGCAGCCCATATCGTAACGATCACACCTTGTAAAATGTAGCTAAAACCCCTTCATTTTCACAGGGCATTAACAGATTATTTGCTGAACTCAATGGTCTGTAACCTGTGTTCCCTCTCCTGAATAGAGCACTGTGAAAAGGCACACCGCCACACGTGCACTACATAGCTCTAAATGTTCTGTTTGGTATGCAAAGAGAGAGAAAAAAGCGTTCACTGCTTTCTACTCAGTCATCATCATCATCAAGATTGTGTCTTTAACAATGCCTCAACTACAGGGAACTATACATTTGGACAGTCTAATCTTTTCAAAGTTCCCATTATTGAAATGCTGTTTTATATGGCAAGATTACAGTGAGGCTATGTCTGCTAATTATTACAGGTAAACTGCCATTTTTAACTACTAATTAAATGCATCTATGCAATGTTGCATATAGGTAGCCCTCAACAGTACATTCTTACAATTTATACTCTATTTTTATACCATGTAGTATTACATTTTTTTGGAAACCTCTTACAGGAAAGTTGGAGAAAGTCGATGACAGCACTTCAAGCGATAATTCCCCTGTTCATTCTGGAGCAAACACACAGCCTGGCCAACGGGCTGTGGGCTCACCAGAATACATGAAGAATAACAGGAGCTTTAAAAGGCTCTGGGGAAAGTGAGTATGGGAAAATACATTGATACATCAACAATGCATCAACACAAATGATCGCCAAGACCAAAAAAAGGACAGCCAAACATTAAATTGACTTAAATAAAGAATATGTATGATATGTATGGTAAATCTAAATAACATATGGTTCATATAAAATACATTCAATTGTATAAATAACACATATAGGTTTATGTGATATAAAGAGTAAAAAATCATGTATGCATATGTGAAACTATCCTTCTAGTACTACACTTGGCCTACTATCACACTGATCAAGTAAACACCTACGATATCATTACTGAAATAACACAATTACACAAAACTGTCAGACGTTGAGTGATAATGATAACTGTTATTGACTTTCAGCATTAAAAGTCTACAATAGCTTAAAATATTTTCAATTATCACCTGTAGCTTAGATCTTATTATTTATGTGTATCAACAATGACGTGAAAGTAGTTTCTAACATGGTTACCCTACCTCTCCCATACAGACTTCGAAGAACCCAGTCTGGAGGGCTCCAGGCAGCAGATCCAGATGCCGGTCAGTTTAGAAGAGGTGGACTGCGTGCGACAGCAGGACCCAGACTGACCAGGACCCCCGAATCTTATGACTCTGCACGGTAAAGCTCAGTGTGCCTCTACTGAACCTGACTTTGTAGTACAGTACTCCTATTTTAAGTTATTAAGGGTTTTGTATCAGTCAAGTCACAAACTTTGCTGCTTTAAAATAATCTGGCTTGGTTCTCCCGCCTCCACCATTTCTTAAATACCCAAATGAAAAGAGGCTAGAGGGCTTTTCTTAGCATAACAAATTCTGTTTTAAATGTATGATGTGATTCATGCATTAAGATGACCATTTTAAATACATGTAATACATTTATAAATGAATTATCTGAATTGTGTTTTATTTATTTCAGTGATATGAATGTTCCATTCAGCCAGTGGACCAAGGAGCAAGTATGTGGCTGGCTGGAGGACTATGGACTGGGCCAGTATGTCAATCTCACCAGGCAGTGGGTTGAAAATGGACAGATGCTGCTGTCTGCCACACCTCAGGACTTTGAGAAGGTTAGAGCGTAAAACAGGATATATACAGTATTTAGGTATTAGATCGGAGAAAGAAATATCCATGGATAAATTTGAAAATTAAAAAAGATTTATTGGACGAAATTAAACTTCATGGCGTGTGGTTAAACCCCCAATTATTCCTCAATCTTTGATTTTATTGTGACAAACATTCCTTTCTGACCTCAGGAGATGGGTATGAAGAATCCACTGCACAGGAAGAAGCTGCAGCTCGCTCTGAAGGCATTCACCACTAAAGTTATAGAGAAATCGTCAGAGCTGGACTACATCTGGGTCACCCGTAAGACTCTTTCTACATACTGTATTACATATTTTGACCTTCTCACACTGCATTCTCATTTGAATCAGATCTACAAATAGAGAGTGGGACTTCTCGTGCCACAAACCAAACAAAGACATGTCATGTGTGAGATGTAAATATATTTGAAAACATGCAAATATGGCCAGAATTCAAAACCAGGAACTGTATCTTAACTGAGCTATTACAGTGTTTTGACAGCTGAGGATACTTGATTCAGCATTCAAAAGTTTAGTGAGTGAAGTGAATTAATGTCTGATTTTCACCCATTTAGGCTGGTTGGATGATATCGGTTTGCCTCAGTATAAAGACCACTTCCATGAAGCTCGAGTGGATGGTCGAATGATACAATACCTCACAGTGGTAAGACTTAACCATGTATCTACTGTAACGTTTTCTATTAAAGTGGAGGCCTTCAAACACATTTAAATTACATTGACATGACTTAAAAACATGATTTAAAAACATGGTATGGATTTGTATACTTCTATAAAGTTCACTGATGTTCTTTTGCCGTTCACTCAGAATGACCTCTTGACTCTAAAGGTCACCAGCCAGCTTCATCATCTCAGTATTAAATGTGCCATCCATGTCCTTCATGCCAACAAGTTCAACCCCAACTGCCTTCGACGTAGGCCAGGGGAAGAGGTAAGACGAAATGGAAAGGAGTAAGTGGAAATTGAGGATTGTGCCAGGGAGTGTTGTATGTAGTAGAACATTTTTTGTGAATTCTGCTCTTAGATGGTGAATAGGTGTCCTCACATGAGTTGCCCACAAGATGGCGACAGACAGACATCAAATGCTTTCAAACACAGAGCATTTTTCCTTTCATACTGTATAATTGCCTCAAAAGCCTCAGCACCAGTGTATTTAGTAGAAGGGTCAAACAGTTATGAGTAAGATGAATGAAGTTCTATTTTTAACTTCTTCAGAAGCAGCCCTCTCCCTCAGAGGTGGTGCAGTGGTCTAACCATCGCGTGATGGAGTGGCTGAGAGCAGTGGATCTAGCTGAGTATGCCCCCAATCTACGGGGCAGCGGTGTTCATGGTGGGCTGATTGTAAGTCATGTAGATTTTGAGCTTGTCTGCAAGTTTTTCACATGCTTACATTACATTCCTGGTGACCTAAATGTGTTGCTTTCACCTGCTGTCAATATGCTCTTCCACAGATCCTGGAGCCTCGCTTCAGCTCAGAGACTTTGGCCCTGCTGTTAAATATTCCTCCGCAGAAGACTTTGCTGCGCCGCCACCTCGCCACTGCCTTCTCTGCCCTGGTGGGGCATCAGGCCACGCAGGAGAAGCGAGAGTATGGCAATGCCACAGGCCACGTGCCCCTCACTACCACTGCTAAAGTAAAGGTACGAGCACAATCTAAGAATCACAATGTTATGTAGTTGAAGCAGCATAAAATCTTAATGATTAATTAATGAGTTAGACTTTTTCTTTTGTGTTTTCAGCCAAAGAAGCTGGGTTTCACTCAATTTAGTCACCTCAGGAAGAGGAAACCTGATGAATCTGCGGACTATATCTGCCCAATAGACAGTGGAGCGCTGACAGTGAATGGAGTTTCTCGCTTGCCCTCTGCAGCACTTAGGGGCCTTAGCCCCAACTTGGACAGACAGACTGAGAGGTGTGAGCAGGTGGGGATAAAAGCTCTGGCTGATGGCCCAAAACAATAATTTAAAAAATACAGCACACTCCCGTATCACTCTCTAAGTGACTTTGCGAATCAGTGGAAATTCTGATGCAGAAAAGTACCCAAGATGAATCCATGAGGTGACTTTCTGGATGGGCTGCAAAAATGCTGTGTTAAGCAGGTGATGTTAACTGTTGTTAATGTATTTTTAACCAGATGTTGCTTAATGCAACATTCATCTAAAATGGTGATGAATGGTGACGTGTTAAATGTTTTATGAAAGCTGCTCTCTGCATTCCTTCTACATTTGGATTCCACAGCTTCTACTTATGCATTTTACTGACCATTTTGTATCTAAACGTCTGCAGATTTAGTTAGAATGTTGATGACCATTTCTTGTTATATATCTGGATTGACCGCACAGTATAAGTGACACCAGTTACTTTAAGAATGTCTTCGATTCATCTTCTGTATGAAAAATTAAATAATTGTGTTTCTTGACACTACACTTACTCTTCTGCACCTTCGAATCAGGTTTGTTTGTATAGGATTCTCCTATCCAAATGTTGCCTTGTTTTATTGAGCATTATGAATATGCAGTAATATAATAAGCACCAGGTCAACAGTTACCATAGTCTTGTTGTAATTTTGGAGACCATCAAAGCAAATGCTTTTACTGCCATCTGGTGCTTAAAGTGTAACTCTCGCCAAAATGCAACCTAGGGTCTTTTTGTGAATGTACCCGAGTTAAACTTTCGTTTAAAAGCATAATTAGGACGGAAACGCCACTTTTAAGATTTACCGTATTCTTGTTTTCGGTCAAATGGCCTTTTGAATGGGAGTGCTAGGGGCACTACTATGATCGCATCAAAATCATTATTTTTAAAACACTAAGAAGGCTCGACACAACATGAAACTTTGCTCGAAGTATCACCAGGGGCTCTACACATGAACTTGAGCATTGACAACATTGTTTGTGTACACAGAGTTTACTGAAAAGAAAGGTTTTAACAACTCACTGTAGCTGTTGGTTTTTCCGGTCTCCGTCCATCTAGCCAGTCAAAAATAGTCGATCTCCGAATGCAACGTAACAGGGAGGAGAGTAAAGATGGAAAGCCTCTAAAGCTTAGTTCCATATGAATGCATGGATAATTAGTTGTTTTGTCTTTAGTGAAAAACAATATTGACCTTGTAGTTGAAAAAGGAGCCTCATATAAGAATGACATTTTCTCCTATGGACTCTATTCATTCGCATTCGGAGATCGACACTTCTTGACTGACAAGATGGCAGATAGCGTAAACAACAACTACTAAAGTGAGTCATTCAAAACCTTTCTTTTTAGTAAACTCTGTGTACACAAACAATGTTCTCAATGCTCAAGTTCATGTGTAGAGCCCCTGGTGATACTTAGAGCAAAGTTTCATGTTGTGTCGAGCCTTCTTAGTGTTTTAAAAATAATGATTTTGATGTTATCATAGTAGTGTCCCTAGCACTCCCATTCAAAAGGCCATTTGACCAAAAATGAGAATACGGTGAATCTTAAAAGTGGCATTTCCGTCCTAATTATGCTTTTAAAAGAAAGTTTGACTCGGGTACATTCACAAAAAGACCCTAGGTTGCATTTTGGCGAGAGTTACGCTTTAAATGCGTACTACTGTCTCTAAACAGCTTCATCAAATTTCAGCTCAATTATTGCATACAGTACTTATGTGAGTAACAGATGCCGTTTTCAAGTTTATGTTTTGAGACTTTTTAATTTCAGAAAATTATTAGCATTGGTGCAGTATATTTCATTATAGTTAGAGAGACACCTCACTTCCTGAGGATGGATCTTAGGATCTTAAATGTGCAGTTGATCCAGGACTGCCCACTACTGGTCAAAAATCAGAAATACAAGAATGATTGGCACCACACTATTGTAAAGGAGGTTTGGTTTGTGCCAGCCCAGGTTCTTTGAAGGGGAGGAGCCTTAATAGCTGCCATAGCAGTCAAGACTGAAATATAATCTGTTTTGATTTGGTTGGTGAGTTAATGAAAATAAATGAATCAAACAATCAATGATCCTCTTGTTGGTGAATATTAAGAGCTTCAATTTAAAAATTGGCTTGTTTTCAAACAGTTAAAATTTTTTTGTGTATAGCCTGGTAAGGAAAACAATATGATACATTGCCAACTTCACTAAAACATAATCTGGAGTTTAGGAGCATTGCCTGCTTATACAGAGGCAGTTATAGACAGTCGTCAGTGAATGCTGTTGACCCCAGAAAGATGTTCTATGGTTTGAGTACAGTAGATTATATAATAGAAAGGATGTAACACAATATCAGGCTTTAATTTGAACTAATTTGAGCTATTTTTGACTATGTCTTGATAGACCTTACTGTAGTACAAAGTACCATGTCTTTTACTCTTTGCATTAAATAAAAAAGTAAAATAATTTCAGGGATGCAATTCTGACTGGTACACTATAAATAAGTGCAATGTTGTGCTGTATTGCATTTTTGGTTTTCAAAATAAATAATTCTCTTTGTGAGTAGCTCAAACCAAATTAAAGATCCCTAGATTGTGTTGCACCCATCAACGACTGGCTAATTATTTTTACTGGAAAGAAGAGAGAGCCCTGAAAGGACATTTTAAGCAGGGTATGTGTTGGTGTGGCATCTCTTAACATATATAGCTCATAGGCCAAATGAAATGTAGCAGACACGAAAATAATGCCTCTGGCTTGCTATTTGCATGCTTTTAACTAATGTCCACTTCATTTAATACCAGTTTGTTGTAATTATGCAGTTAATATATGCAGTTAAATATGCAGTTACTGTATATGCCAAATGAGACAGAACTAGTATTGGTTGGAGTATTCCATTTTACACAGAATTTGTGCTGTAATGAAACAAAGTCTTAATAAATGACCAATTTCAGTCCTAATGAATCTAGTAGGATTCTGCTGGTGTGTCTGTTAGTGTGGCAGACAGGGCAGCAGTCAGCCCCTCTTTGAACCCTCTTGCAGAAGCCTAATTTAGACCAAACACAATAATTAGGGAATCTTTTACCTCTGCATATCATTAGTTCCCTAACGGAGAACATCCTGATCAATGATTACAAATGACAGGTTCATAAATAAATTAGTCCCGTTGATAAGTGTGTAACACAACTCAATTGATCCATGTTAAATAGAAAATAGAGGGCTGCAGGAATGAGGATTGGGATGGTGGGTTTTGCAAATGTAAAAGTCTGAAATACAAAGAAGAAACTTGTAATTGTCATTTTTGTAATTATTGGGAAGTGTGTGATACATAAAAGGCAGCTTATACATTAAGAAAAAGTTGTAGGTTTTATAAAAATAAATCCGCATTTTAAACCAGCAGATGTCAGTGTTGCCTGTGGTTATGTCATGGGTCATACACTAGCAGTGCTGAACATTTACAGTTGACTCAGTGAGGTGCACCACTGAGTATTTAACTTCTTTGTCATTTAGCATTATTGTTTGATTTTCCCTTTTTCTACTGTAGATATTTGACAGTCAGTAAGAATGCGATTTTGATTCAGTGACACTGCCTTGGTCGTTTGTTTACTATAAGAGTGTGTGTGATCTGTTGGACTGCATTACTAAATTTATAATTACACCTTGAGCTGGACAAATTGGATCATGGGTATCATGCCAGCAGAAAGGACATGACATGATGTCACATAGTTAATCAAACACTGGTGTGAGAGGTCTGGAGTTTGTGCATTGGCTAGGTGGGTGATGGACAGTCCAATATTAGAAACTGAATAGAATGATAGAAGCCCTTTTTGACTCGGTCACAATACAAATGATCAATTACAAATATAATACAGACAGGCATGCATTAAAGCATTAAAAAAAATAAAACATGTAAATGTATCTACAACTCTCCCTATTTTAAACTGTGTCCTCCATTATGTTGTGTGTGTGTGTGTGTGTGTGTGTGTGTGTGTGTGTGTGTGTGTGTGTGTGTGTGTGTGTGGGTTTAGCAATGTGTGTACACGTGTTAAGAGAGGATGGCATTGTTGGCAATAATTGTGCATTTTAGCTAATTTCAGTAATGTGATCCAGCCTCCACTAGCTGACAGTTTAATAGCTATTATTTGTGTCACCCTCTCTCATAACGCTTTAGCAGTAAATTGCTATGTGCAGGAGACTGTGGTATGACTGACATCTTACCTTGTAATATGATACCTATTGTTTTAATTAAGTGAAAGCGATTGTGACATTTATTGGTTTCCAAGTTACTTGTTAATGGCAGTATAAGAAAAAAGGTGGAAGTAAATTATCATGGTTTACATTGCATAAATAATTTGCAAACAGTTTGCTAATGATTACACAAATATTCTCCCACTGAGACTGTCAATTCATTTGAATACATCACAAATAAAAACACTGCATTGGTGATGCAATAAAAAACCCTCTTGGCAATGCCTGAGCCCTCTCTCTTCTCTCATCTATTTTCTGTGTGTGTGTGTGTGTGTGTGTGTGTGTGTGTGTGTGTGTGCGCGCGTGCATGTGCGTGTGAGTGCTTAATGTTTATTTATGCTGTATCACGTTTGTGGTGAAATTTGCCATTTAAATTATAGATGCAGACTTTTATTCTGTTACCAAGGCTCCTGTTTAAAATAATGCCAGTGTGTAAGTGCTTTAAGTCATCACCCTGTCTGTTTGATCTATGGACACTCTCAGATGTCTTTAGTGGAGCGTAATCATGTTTTTATATGATGTCACTGGTCGTTCCTGTCATTAACTTGCCACCAGCTTGCCAGTTTGGGGAACATATTCGATGTTAGGGTGGTGCATGTGTTGCGTACTCCCCATCCAGCCACTAAAGCTGTATCTGTCTCCAGCGCACCAGTTTGTTCTGACAGGCCTGCCACAATGATGACTGCATCACCCAGATGCGGCAGAGCAGCTTGCAAGCCAACCCTGACACGCCGTCAAAATGAGCAGCCAGCCGTCTGCATGAGCCTTCTTCTGCCCCATCAAACCTCAGAGCGCATCTCTTCCTGTACAGCCAGCCACCATAAACCAGGCTGTCAGTGCATACCTTGCAACAGCCTTATCTAGCTTAGATGTTATTTTATAGTATTTACTTTGAAAATCAGTTATAGTCAGCTATAAATCTCCTTGAATTATCTGCCGATGATCTGAACTCACCACATAGAAATGGTGATAGTGGCAGTCCAAAACATGCATGATGGGACGTGGTTTTGGAAAGGAGAGCTTGGTTATGATCAGCCCCCTTGGCGCCAAGGGGCCTATTTATTGGTAGCCAAAGCAACTCACTCCCTGTCATGCTTAGTTTCTGGACCGGCTTTTTAATTTCCTCAGAAATGTGGCAAAGAGAGGAGAGACATCAGTCATTATGAGATAAGACAATTATAGAGATATTTAAGGAGTCCTCCAACCCACTAAAGATTGAGCATTGTGTCACCACTTTGGTTATTTAGTCAACATCTGGTCATTTGTGACACACTCCCTTATTAAATCTAATGTATGAATATTACTGTTCTCAAATATGTCAGTGTGGTGGTTAATTCCCATTATAACACACACACACACACACACACACACCAGGACAAACAGGACTCCAGAAGCTTGGGACCACTGGGATGTGAAATTGTGACTAACACAAAGATCAACCTTTAGGGTGAAGTGACACACTGTTGAAAAAAAGATAGAGAAGAGGGATTTTTGCAAGTGGTCTGAGACACTCACATGTAGAGCAAAATGACAAATTTTACCATAGTTAAGGAAAAAGATCTGGAACTATAAATGCATAAACTACTGATAAAAAGGGAGTTGCGACTGTCCACCTCAATGTCTGAATGGTTGTTCTGGCTGCCAAAACTATCATAAAAGTGCTGAAACTCAAAAGAGTTCCCATGTCAGAGGAATGGAAGCAGTTTCCTCGCCTCAGGCCATCATCATGGGTGATTAAGACTGACATGCATCACCAGAGGCTTTCATGTCCAATGAGAACACCTGTCTGACTCTCTGGGTGAAACTGGACAGAGGAACGCCATTGCAGATAACATTTCATATGTGCCACACGGCCTCAGAAGACATGGTGGCATTGTGTACCAAAGCAAGGGCAACGATACGGAAGATAATGCAGAATGGAGGTTTTCTTGCGCAAAAATGATTTGGGGATTAAACACCTTATCTGTGTTTAATTGAGTGCAATAATATTTGTTATCATGCCGATGGATACTTTGTTTTCAACAGCTTTTAGAAGATGCACACAGAGACTGCAGTTCTTTATGTGGGTTGGTTTCTTCTTATTCTTCAGGGCCCACTACAGGGACACAAAGAGAAAGTCAATCAGTAGAGGTTAATGTGGACAATCTGTAAAGAGGACAGCCAATCAATGCAAAACACTCTTGAAGTGTTGCTGAGTAAAATTGTTATGCCAGTGACATGGTGTGTGTGTGTGTGTGTGTGTCTTTATACATACAGGGTTGTATGTCTGGCATTTTCAACCGTCAGTTGCAGTACCTATTACACTGCAGGTTTACCACACTTACTAGAAATAATTGGCTCCCATTGTTTTCAAAAATCAATTAAAAGCAGCTTGCAGAAGAGAAACTGCTGCCTTTGTTATTCAAAACAACTTATTTACTTTTTTTCATAACATTATAACACCACAATTAAAATAGCATCATACAGTGTATTTAGTGTGAACAGATCATTCCATCAATCTGATGCTGTCCACAAGCAATCGGAGATGGCAAAACCAGTTGAGAGCAATTACTTTTTTTTTTTTTTTACAAAATATGTGAAGTGAAAATGGGGCACTGGAGTCAATTGGGGGACTTTTCTTTTTTTTTTTTTTTTTTTTTTTTTTTAAGTGTAGAATATATCTTTTTTAAATATTTAGTTTTTCCAAAAATGGTAAATGTAAATAAGAGTCTATATTGGTCTGTATGAGTGGGTTTTCTGTGCATAGATTCTTTTTCTCCTGGTAGTCTTTACATGAACACAGGTGTCTATTAACAATAGCTCACAATCTTCCTGTTCACTTGTGATCTTTCATGTTTCAGTTGATGTTATTGAAATTTTGGATGAAGCTGCTGATACTGGAGGAGTGCAGCTATGTGAAAGGGTCACAAATGTACCGGCGCCAGATGCCATTGTCAGATTAATCTATTAAAAATGTTCCATGTACAACATAATGTATAGGTTATTTTGGAAAGCACTGACAAATGGCTATTTTGTCATTACGGTTTAGGAAAACTTTGTGTATTCATTGTATTTATTCATGAATTCACCATTTACTGTGGTATTATGAACCGCTTGTATAAATGCAATACATGTGTTAGAGAGGGGATACATTACAGCCCATCTCTAACACATCCTGTTTACAAACTTCAAATACATACAGCAAAGGGGATGTTAGATGAGAGTAGCTCATTTGGGCAATATTGTATAAAGAAATATGCAAGAAAAAACAAACCCCAACAGCCATGCTTGATGAAATTACAGACAAAAAATGGTCTCTGATGAATTGGCACTTAATTACTG
The DNA here is from genome assembly GCF_008315115.2 of Sander lucioperca. Lineage (NCBI taxonomy): Eukaryota > Metazoa > Chordata > Actinopteri > Perciformes > Percidae > Sander > Sander lucioperca. The sequence goes on from NC_050175.1 coordinate 18,579,848, forward strand.
CTTGATTAGCATAATTATGCATGTTAATAGCATCTCAAATGAATTGCAGTTGTCAGGAGGGAGGAAGCATCTGTAGTGGTGGCAGCCTGATACATATTTTCTCCTATCCAACAGCGTTGTCTAACTCTTCCCCTTAAGTGTTCACCATTAATCACTACACACTCCTTTTCCTTTGGAGTGAAATTTGGCATTTTGGGATAATTGGGCTATTATGGTGTGCTTGTCACATCTGTAATAGAAGGCTAACGAGCCCCCTCGTGTGCTAGCATTCAGAGATGATGGCAGAGCATGGGCGCTGAGTGGCATGGCAGGTAAAGATTTGGCCCATTCATACTGAGATATATGATCATATTAGTTTAGCCAATACTGTAGATCATTATCCTTACATCCTAAATATAGGCTTGATTTACACTACCACTCTGACGTGGTCTGATACAGACCGACGTCTAAGTGTATATGACACACACACACACACACACACACACACACACACACACACACACACACACACAAAACACACATGGTGTAACTTTTTCCAAAACCATATACAAGACCCTATTGTATAAAGACTTACATTATGATACAATTTTACTGATCAATGTCCTTACAGTGCTGTCCTAAGTGAATTTCAACTCCACATACAAGTAGCTAAGGCAGTCATCTTTGCTGGCAGCAGGTGGAGGAATAGGCTGCCTTTTTCCTTTGCCAGCAACACCAACAGAGTTAGCCATGTAATTCACGAGATAAGAAAGATTATTCCTTATTTAAAAGTATGCACACAGAGAGAGAAAAGTTTGTACTACAAGAAGCTATACATGGAAGTTGAAGTTGAATGAACACTTCTGAAGTGACAACTTTAAAAGTTTAAACGATTGGTGTTACTGTATTGTACTGCAACATTGTCTAAAAACAGCAACTTGGTGCAGACTGACAGACTTTTCCAGATAACCTTTCGGCTCTGAGTTTGAATAATTTATCCTGCAAGAATCAATGGTATGATGGATTGCATTGATATCCCTCTCTGTGTCTTGCATCACAGATTCTAAAGATGACACAACCAATTTCATGGTAAACATTTCCTCTCACTGCCACTTCATCTGGCTCCTTATTATTGGCAGACATGTAGAAGAGTGGAGGGAGACAGGGGGAGAGAGGGGGAATCTCAAGGTTGCAGGTGGCAGCCAGGAGCACTTTGAGGCAAAGGGCATGGTCTGAGATGAGCTCTGACTGCTTCATTGGGAATTCTCCACAGGAGTATATCACATTTGTAATCATCTCTAGTTCCTTTTTTATTTGAAACTGTGTCACAGCCAACAGTCTGGTGTAAGCTAACTCCAAGAATAAGATAAGAATAAGAAGATAAGATATTGAAAATTGGTAAATTGATATCAAAAGAACGTCTGTGAATCAATATCACACTAAAATATATATTTTGTCTCCTGTAAATCAATATTCAAATACATTATTTTAACTGGAACTGTTAAAAAAGGGCCAGGCCTTAGGTAGGTGTAATTTGTGTCTATAATCAGCCTAGCCATTGGCCTGTGTGACACGGAGTGCCGTATTGGATATTAACGCACTGACGCCTGGTGGTCTGTCATTCCCACAGACAGCCTCTTAATGCCCTAATGGCTCATTTACATTATTGATGAGCCAACCCTGGGTCACCTCAAACACGGACTATTTAAAGGAAATAATTTTATGCAAACTACATATTGATGCACTAATGATCAATTGGCCCTTGTTTTGTGTGTTAATAATATGCAACTGTTGCATTGTGATGTACATCTTCAATTAGAGAGTCACCCTGCTGGCTGACTCAAACAAGTGGTGCGACTGCATCATTTGTTCTGCTGACTGGTGGCAGAACTGAAGAAGCCTATTGGATGAGAGGTGTATTATCTTCGACTCTACAACTTCGGTCAAGTGGGAAATTATTTTGACTTGACATTGTACTACCGGATTAATGTGATGAACCCTCTTCTTTCTCTTCTTTCTCTCTCTTTTCACCCCGATCCAGAGTTTTGTCCAGCCCACTGCTGCCACTAACACAGCATAGAAGCACTGCATTTCACCCACGTCCTCCACAGATTCTTTAATAAATCATTTAACTCATCAGATAAGCAGTGGTCATTTACTAGTAAAAAATGGCCTTAAAGCACAATTAGAGGTGCCTGGAGGTTAGAGTCTGGACTTGCTCTTATCTTTGACTCTGTCTAACTATGTAACTTTGGTCTTGCTATTAACATGATTACAGTGTAGTCTTGTTCTTTATTACAGCACTAGATGGTTGTATAATTTAACTGTATTACATAATGCAAAACGTTTATTGGTAACCAATTTCCTTGTTGTTTTAGGGCTTGTATGAAAAGAGAAAAGATGTGACACAAGGAATTGTAGTTTGTCATTTGGGAAAGAAATCTCTTGCCATTTTTTCATGAACAGAATCTTTATCCTATATTTTTATTTGCTTTGTATAAGTACAGTATATTACCATATGCTTATTTTTCTTACTTAAAGTCATTTTGGATTTCTTCAGAAAGGTCGAAGAAGATAGATCTAAGAATCTGATTGTTCAACTGAATCAACTGCTCTCTCGGGACATCTCTTTTCTCCAAAATACTATAATCAATATTGTGATCAATTACATTTGTTGTTCACACAGTGATGCAAATGGGCTCTGCCAGGGCTGTTATTGTGTCTCTGACAAATTGGGGACATTGTTTGCATGCAAGGAGAATGCCTGTCTCCCATAGAATAGCACACAGCACAGAGTGACACAGAGGATTTGTCTTTTTGATTGATTGGTGTCATGCTTAAATGCTTATCAATCTCTTGGTTTCTAAGAGCCATTCCTGAAAGAATCAACCCCTCATAGACCCACTGTTTGGAGCATCAAGTTAGTGCTATTAAATTCAACAACAGCTACTTTTCCAAAGAGTCTGTGGCAGAAAGATTGATTGATTGTTCCCTCTATGGACTGTGAGGAGACGCTGGGGACATGCTTGTCTGTGTATCATCATTTATATCTATGACCTACAAGGTATATGGATGTCACCACTTCCCATTCAATCAAAGATAGATGACCAATATAAATCATTTAAGACTCTGAATACACCTACACGGCTCACAGTTCCTCAACATATTAACAGATATTTCCTTTTGTCAAGAAAATCCTAGTATGTACATTGAATGCATCTTTCACTCTGCATTTTCCTAAAGATATGTGCAGATGCACACCCGAAATTATTCAATTTGTGGTTGAACAATGTCCCTCTTAGAGGTCAGCCACGAATTCCCCTTTGCCCTTTTGCTTTACTGACAAGGCATCTATGGCAGTGCCTGCCTCTGTAAATTAAGAATCCCATAAAACAGGGCCACTTTTAGAATCTCAATCATAGGGTGAGGACCCATCACCAACCCTTAGGGCCCCTAGTAGCCCACTGAGGCCCTTCTAAAATGAATTACCATCGTCTCCACTAGTGCCCACAGATCCCGATCAGATTGATGGCTAAGAATAAAATGTCCCTCTTCACTTTTGGCCCTTCCACATACAGTATATCAGCCAGGAAGCCCATCGTTTATCAGGCCCAATACTAGCATTAAGTATGCTGACTGCTACCATTAGGATAACATATAATAAAGTAAAAGGGTTTAAGGAGGGTTTCACTGGGTTTCAGAGTCAGCTGTCAGGGGCATAGATTTAGACCTGGTTGAGAAAGATTTGTAAGGTATAACATCAGAATTTCCTTGAAATACTACCTAGTGTTTGTATTATAACTGCAGTTAAAGAAATATGAGGTATACAAGGCATTTTCTTTCATTAATAAATTAGTCATAATTAAACTGCATATATGTAGCACTTTGATCCAAAGAGCAAATTAAATATTATCGTATGCCACATGGACAGTAGAAGCTGGAGATCTAACCACCAACCTGCTATTAATGGACGACCTGCTCTCTCACAGCACGTATCTCCACATCACAGCTCAATATTCTTGGACAATTATGTACAATAATTAGTATTATTGTATTTATTGTATTTATGTTGACACTGCACTACAATAGAATTTGTACAATCTTGAAACAATCTTTTTAACCTAATCTTACTTACTTCTACTTAACGTTTTATTTATTTATTATTGTGGCTATGTTACTTTATCTACTTTATACACTTACTGACTTACTCTTTCTTACTCTTATATTACCTTGAATCTGACTGTGAGCAACTGCAACTAAATAATTTCCCTCAGAGGATCAATAAAGTATTCTGATTCGGATTCTGATTGATTCTACCCACTGAGCATAGAAGAACAACACACATGTAAAAATGACCCTATACCATCCCATATGCATCGCAAATCTTTCCAATGAGTTTTAGGTTAACACAGGTCAGGGTGAGGAGAAAATGAGGAGGTCAGAGTTCAAGAGTTTAAAATAACTAGTGCATTGTGATGTCAACATGAGTACAGCCGATGCAAAGAAAAGTGACAGAGGTTGTGACTGTGTGCCAGATGACAAAGTGTCACTCACACACAATAAAAGAAAGTCATCCTGTCTTCAGAGTAGCAACCTCTCCAATTCCTGTCTGCCAATCAAAGAGCTTTTCTTTGGTGTAAGACAGCTGGTGTCACAACTCAAGACCGGTGTTACTGTGTTGGTCAACCTTGGACAGAATCTGTGGGCCAAAATAATGTTTAACCATCACCTATTGTTTTTTCGAGAAGCAGAACTTTACACCTTGTAACACTGTGTGTTTCTGAGTGTCGGGTGTTAAAAGACTGAAAGATATATTTGATTTTTGTGTCTTTCCTGGGGAACCAGGGTCTGTGTACTTGGCGGCCAACGGATTTTCGTTTTGAAAGGAAAAAAACAAAAACGAAAAACGGCCAGTTTCCCAATTACCATTAGTAAATAGGAAAACAAAAAACGGAAAACAACCCATTATTCGTTTTTTGTTTTGATATTAAAAAACGGAAAACGAAAAACAATCTCGTTATCCGATTGTCTTTGATGTATTTGTAGATGGAACTCGGAAATTAAAATGTGTGTATAAATCTTATTCCTTTGTCAGTACCCGATCCGTACCGCCTGTAAAATCCGTTCTGTGCACTGCCTGATCAGTTCTACGCTTGCGCGAACACCGGCAAACTTCACAGCTCTATGCACGCATTGGCGTAATGATGTTTGGACATTCCCGGTTACCGGAAGAAAACATTAGACAGTGACAGTAGACCATTATGATGGCAGAGATGAAGTTTACAAGGTGTTTGCTGGAGTTGCCTAAAGTATCTGTTAATGATATACGGAGGGTCGTCTGGCCATCCAGTACAACACCATGTAGCAAATTAAATAAAGGCTTCAAATTTTACGTTTCATCATTTCTTTGCAACTTTGAAGGTAATTTGCTAACGCTAGCTAGCCTGAGCTAAAAGCCTTGCTTTGGTGTTTTAAGTCATGACTCCGTCCTGCTTCAGGTTAACCATGCTTTTAATAAAGTTTAAGCATGTGTATACCTCTCACTTTATGTGTTTGTACTTTTATGAAAGTATCCGGTAAAACAGGGCTACAAATGAGATCTCTGTGAGAGACCAGCTAACTCCTAGCAAACTATTATGTAGCTCAATGCTGGACATTTCACCCCTAATTCCGGTCACTTTACTGTATTTGTATTTGTTTAGTATTTGGTTTAGAAGCCTTTATTGGTGATTTTTACGGTACAAAGTCCTGCTACATACGTACATAGCTAGCTATATGCTCCGCTATGTCGCGTTAGCATGCAGCTACAATAGTTAGCTATGAGTATGCTAACGTTAGATTGTAGTGGAACGAAGCAGCACTTTCTAACGTCAAAAATCACAGATAAAGGCTTCTGAACCAAACACTACACAATCGGACATTTTTCAGCAGGAATGTGACCCGGAATTGGGGAGAATTTAACAACATTGCCAGCTAAAATGACCGTTAGCATGTAGCTACTATAGTGTTTACTGCCGTTGGCATGTAGCTACTATAGTGGTATACAGCAGTGGTGGCTGGGAGAGCTGTCATCCCATCTTCAAAAGGACACTTATGTACGTTTACACTTCATTGCATTAATAATAGACAGTCTATGGTTATTAGTCAAGACGAAGTATTAAAGGTAAAAACATTAACGTAAACAACACAACAACGATGTCGCTACACGGTTTTGGATCAGTGACAAGTTTTGAATGTTTGTAGCTATGACTATTGTATAATAAAGATTTAATAAAAAAAAAATTTAATAAAAAAGTTGTAATGTTTGGTCGTAAAGTGTTAACGTGTTCTCTTAATACATCCATGGTTGACACATGGTACAAACATAGACTGTAAATCGCACATGGACATTGTTAGTTAATTATGCGCATGCACAGAACGGATCTTACAGGCGGTACTGACCAATAAATGCTATTGAAGGGTGGGTCTTGGCGTGGTGGGAGTAACTTCCGGGTCACGAAAAAATACCAATGCAAAATTAAGGAATACGACTTATACACACGTATTTTAATTTCCGAGTTCCATCTACAAATACATCAAAGACAATCGGATAACGAGATTGTTTTTCGTTTTCTAATATCAAAACAAAAAACGAATAATGGGTTGTTTTCCGTTTTTTGTTTTCCTATTTACTAATGGTAATTGGGAAACTGGCCGTTTTTCGTTTTTGTTTTTTTCCTTTCAAAACGAAAATCCGTTGGCCACCAAGTACACGGACCAACCAGCTTGGTTTGGTACCCCCTTTCTACAGTATTTTATTTATATGCTGTTGTTGGCCCCTGTATTTAAAACAGAATCACAGGAGCTGGGGGTGGACTAAGGGCAACTGTGCCATGAAATAATAAATAAATAATCAAAAATTCAACTAAAACTTGATCAAAACCAACAAGACACAACCAGCAACCAAGGCTAAAACAGGTCAGAAAACCTGAAAGAGCAAGACACAAAAGGAGAAGGAATGCGTTTCCATGGTACGTGTGTTTGTTCTATTTGCCTCCTATTGTGGAACAATGCTGCTTCCCCTACCTCACTTTGAAAGCTTTGGGGAAAAAAATAATTAAAAAAGGAGACAATAGCATTCATAATGTTTTGATATGCACAGACGGTGTAGATATTCTGATGGATCTGATGCAAACAGCAGCTAAGCATTTTGCCTGCCTGACCGATGGCAGAGTAGAAAAGGGCCTCCATATAAATGGGAAATTAGCGGGGAGCGTCGTCAAAAGTAATTAACTCCCCTGCTTACCGCTGTCCATTAGCCCTGACATGATGACACAGGAGGAAAAAAACATCCATGTCAACTCTGGCAGCCGCCCACGCTGATCAGATAAACATTTTTTTGTTTTGTTTTGACGCCTGATTACAAAATGATTAGCCAGCGTGCCTGTCTCCTCCTTACCCTTCACCTCCCCTGTGGCTTGATTGACAGACGAGGTGATATGCTGTTGGGTTTGTGTAAGCTGTCTACCACCCTTTCTGCCCCAAACAGACACACTCACACACACACACACACACACACACACACACACACACACACACACACACACTTGCATTAACATGACTATGGAGCTCTCGCAGATGTATCTGCAATAACAAGTATCATATACCAGAAAAAAAGTCAATACTAAATATGTAAAACAATATGTATGTAAAATATAAAAATATAGTCTGATAGATTGTGTGGAAGAAATCACTTGCTGAATTACTGATATTTTAGTCTGGCTCAACAGATGTACATTGCTGGGATCATAGAGAGTAAAAAAATAATGGACGTAGACTGGTTATAAAAAGTGAAGCCAATGTGGAAGTGCCTTAAACATGCATTCTATCGAAATTCCAGCAGGGATGACACCACTGGCTACAAAAAGAAGTTTGCTTGTATAGATCTATGACCTACTTATTGATTAATTAACTCTGTAAACATTTTCCTTACAAGTTTATGGTCTCAATTGCTAGTTTTAAGTCTTCATCAATACAGCATGATGTCAATTTTGTAAAATAATGGTCACATTTATTTTAAAATAGACGATAAAACAGGGGATGCTTTAGGGGCAACATCATCATCTGCCCCAGCTTCACCCTCTTGACGAAAAATCATGTCCGGATTCAAAAACAAAATTACACCAAAAGCAGTGGCTTCAAAAGATAATCAACAAACTAATGGGTGTTGTAACTGCTGCTTCGTCCAGTATTTTTACAGTACCAACCTGATTATCGGCCGTCAGACAGTATGGCGAAGTCGGTGACTCGAGTCTGTTCGGTGTGTTCCGTGCCGTCGGCAGTCGGAGGAGCCGTCAGCATCCATTTTGGCCAATTTGACTTGTTGAATCGGCCAGTGGGTCGGACTCAATGACCAATCTGATTGGTGGAGTGCTAGCCCTTGAATAGTGAATCAGTGCTTCTTCAACAAGAAGAAGCCAGAGAGAGACAACGCCAGTATCTTGTTATTACTATCCATCGTATTTTCTTCCGTTCAGAGTAATGACAACAACAATCCTTCTTGACTACTATCAACACTCTGATGAAAACAATGACTGACGACAGCGTGCTCTGTGTTTACTAGGTCTAGAGAGATGTTCCGTCATTTCCGGTTTTCATTTTTTGGGCGACAATACAGATTAGCGCCGCCTGCTGTTATGGAGACATATTACGTACCTCCCCTTCCGCTATCTCTGCTATCTATTTAGCAAGGGCACCATTACTGCATGTGGGGCTTAGTGCTGCCCTGGATGGTTGTGATTGGTTTAAAGAAATACAAACAAGCAGGGCATTTTTCACCCTATCCCAGAATAGACAAGCAGTGTAGCCAGACCATATTCCAGTGCTGACACATCGCTGTGGAGGTCTGGCAATGCGAGAATACTGCTTGTGCTGGTCCTGTTCTCTCTATACTAAAACCAATGACAACTGGTAATACTGTCTTACCATAACTGTCCGTCGTAACTGTTTTGTCATATCCCTGTGGTTGATCATTTACCTACATCTCATGTTTGACACCAGCTTTACACAGCTTAAGATAAGATACAGATAGCATATATACTATAGCAACATGCTCTCCAGTGGTCCTGCATATTATATGACCATATAAGAGTTGTGTTTAACCACGAGTCCTTTCTTAAATGAGAGTGGTCATATAGATTTTGGAAAAAGATTTAGGCCTACTATCTAATTACTGAGGTGAAGCAGATTGAAAGAAAGTGTTTGATTTTGATCACTGATGAAATAATGGATGATGAACAGCATGTGATTACTTGTTTAGATAAGAACAAACAGAGCACTGGATGCCCTTGTGTTTGTTTCAGTAGCAGTAGGAATGTTCATTGATCACCCACGAGGTTGTAGGAGCTCATATTTTGATAAGGATGTGAATAAAAGCATGATAAGAACAGTATCTTAAATCTTTGGCAGTATTGATTTACTGCCAGTGCATGTACAAATGGCACACCACAATCTCCTTCCTTCCTAGAGTTTTAAGGATATATATATATATATATATATATATATATATATATATATATATATATATATATATATATATATATATATATATAAATAGGTTCAGTAACTGCATGAACTATGTGTCTAATGTCTTATATCTAAGTAGGATGTATACAGAACATCCATTTTAACACATATCACTTTGCTGCTGCTTCCACAATCCAAAATCATACTGATAGAAACCTACCACAAAAAATACAAAATTACATCCCATTGGAGGCATTTTTTTAATATAGAACAAAAATAGCTGTTAAACTATAAAGTCAGGGTAATTGCTGCCTGTTGCTGCAATGCTATAAATGTCAATCTTCATTTCCCCCCGATTAAAGTAATAAAAGGGAATGTTTCGACTTTGGATGTAATACACAGACACTGTATCCTCTTGGAGTACTGCCTGGATTATTGACAGGATAGTATTATGGTGCCATAAACGTAACTGATCACGCTAAAGTCACTATTTTCATAAATTAATGGCAGTCAGTTTGAAACTAGCCAAAAAAGATCCCTTAGCTCTAATAAACATTTGCTTGCATTTATTCTTAACAAATCTCATCTCAAATAGAAAATAATTAAAAAAGAAAGGAAAACTTAACAACATTGCTTAAGTAGGTAACTGAAAATGTGATTCTATTAATCAAGCCTGATCACCCAGAAACAAAAGAAAGAAATTTGGTTTCCTTTCCCAAACAAATCGTCGAACCTTCATCTGTGATAACTGTTAAAACAGATGTTTACGCTCTTTACGCCCTAGCCTGCGACAGAATCATGTGCTCCAGCACATGATGCTGCTGTTCCTTGACCTTTGATCTCTGGGTGGCTCTGGAACAGCAGTCACATTTTAAAGCATGCTCTTGGTCCTGCTTAAAAAAAGTATTAACCAAGTCAGTGCAGAAAAAAAAGATTGAATGATGGAGCTGTCCCTAAACAGAAAATAAACAGGAAAGCTATACAATTTGTAATGATTGCATAATGTCATTAACATACAAAACAATAGGCTTTTTGAGATTGTCAGCGGTTTCTGATTTTGTGAATTCCTTTAATTTAAAATATGAAAATGTTTAGCTATCAATGAAACAGAACCATTATAGAGAGAATATAAGCTGTGATAAGATGATTGTTCTTTGTGATAATATTTTACGTGGCTATCTACATTATTATGTAGAATACATGTTACTATATTTACCTGCCGTGGCAAGGATGACATTGATCCTGGTGAGTTCTGATAATGTACAGAACAAGTCAGGACTTGTTTGTGGCAGTGTCTTAAAAAAGGAAATTTGAGGAGTTGAATATATTCTTACACAAAATGTACGAGGGTTCTCCTTCACAGACTCTGTGAAATCTTCACTATTCATGTTGAAATGTGATGAAGCCACAGCTTGGATCAAGACCTTCCATTATGCTATAACAGAGACTGGATGCTTGGCTGATTATAAATCACCTTGGAAACACATGGTGATGCAAAATCCATAATGTGAACATCATGCTTAGAACCATATTTAAGCATTCAGTAGCACTGCTACAATTGCCTGTTAGCATGCATTTTGCATTTATTTACCAATTAAAAATGCATTTGGTATGGATTTGAAAGTACTATGCAAAGCTGCAGTGCTCCTGTAAACAGATTATGGTCCTAGGGGACAGTGTGGTATTGAATGACTAAATAGGCCTACTATGATTTATGATAATGCATAAGAGAAACAGGACTCCTACCCCCAGTCCCTTAACTCCAACTGGGGATTGGAATATTAGCATATTGCCAGTACTATTACATTTCTTCAGTCAACAGCTAACATTATGTACTAATCTGTAATATTTCCTTTTAGTTATTTTTGTGTGTGAAATTATTTAAATCATTTTGCATACTCCATACAATGTGGTACAAGAGTTTGCAGACATCTGAGATAGATGAAGCAAGAAAGGGGAAATCATACCCTATTCAATGCGAGTGTACTTGCTGTCTCCATTCCACACACAAACCCAGACACACACATGCACACACACAAAATAGCCAAAAGAGTGCAAGTTTTTTTTTTCTCTTTAAAAGAATATGAGAATGAAGCTCACCCTGCACCTCAATGGACTCTGATCTCCCAGCTTTAGCGTACACACCATCAGCAGGGGCTATACAGCCTAGTGTGCCATGAGTGGGAGAGAGGTGTTCGTTAAGGCCTCTTTCATTTCAATTGACGGGTTGAATGCTCCTCAGAGCGAGGGGAGATTTGGAGCATCACTATATGTGACAGAAGAGATTACAGAGGTAATCCTGCCTGCTCACCAGGGAATCATCTAGTCTTCAACTTGCTCTTATTAACTGGTTTGCACTCACAGTTCGTGCAATTAACCAATCTCTTAATTTACACCTATTTGATTTAGTTTCTGTATTCAGCAGAGCAATCGGACTAAATATCTCTTATTCCGTGGCTCAGCAATGTTTCACTCTAAGGCAGAGCTATTATCCTTTTAGCTGTGGGTTTGCAAGACTTTAGAATAAGTAGTCATGTAGTTTTGTATTACAATAGGCCTATCCAGCAGTATACCTAATTACAAGGGTTCCTGGCTGAGTCAAAGGTTTTTTTTTTTACTCGATAGACTCGTCAAGCAGTGTTATAGCAAGACCTGAGCCAAACTATCTCAGTGACGCTTTTATATGTCAGGTCTGAGGCCATGTCCAAATTATGCAGATCGATGTCTTTGTCCATTTTGGTCATTCCTCCACAAAAAGGTTTTCCATTTTCTAGTGTGGTAGGAAATGGCAAATACTGGATGACAGTATGTGGTATATGGGAAGCCAATCCCTCAGCAGCTTTTCCCATTCTCCTTTTATACAACAGCTTAAACTGCTACATACCATCTACAGGAAAACAGCAACACTATCATATTATGAATGTAACAGGGGTGTTTCCTCCTGCTGGTCTTGATTTGGGAACCTTTGAAAGTAAAAGAAAAACCTCTTGTCCGGGTCAACTGTGCGTGTCATGTGATTACAACATTGTTCTCTGATAAGGGAGGCATTTTAGCATTTCCGTATTGCCTCCCTTATCAGGGAGGCCTTGTATGATTCTTTCATTAAAAATCTCAGTCATTCGGCTGAAACAAAGTGTTGATGGCATGGCTAGGCACCACAAGGGGTGACCTAATTGAGAAAATATTTTTTTATTTTCTGTGATTTGGTTCTGTCAGTAGCTAGATATCATCCATGTGAACTTGTGGTCTTATTTACTGTAATACCTTTTTTTTTTTTAAATATGAAAATATACTTTCATTCAAAGTTGGTCATAATTTTTTTTTGCAAGCCACCTGCGATTAGAGCGTAAGGGTTGAAAAGATGATCAGCAAACTCAACATCGTGGGCATGATGTTTGTAAACAAAGCTTTTATAGAGCGCATACACACTTGCATGTGGAATTTTAATGTGTGTGTGTGTGTGTGTGTGTGCATGGATTCACAGACATAAACACTATACATTAAGAAATACAAGTGAGACAGTCAAACAACCAAAACAGGGGAACTATGGATCTGTGGTCTGGTGTTGACAGGAGCAATATCCATCAGGCACAGCTGAAGCCGCCCTGCTGTCATTCTGTGATTGGATTAGAGTTGGTCTGGCACTGCTGCCAGCTCCAAGAGAACCCCAGGTGCTTCCTGTTGCCTGGCCTCGGAGGCCTTTGACAGTTTACCCGAGTTCAAAATTGCCCCAAGACACTCTCAGTTGGATATGGGGTTAGAGAAAATCCTATACAGTTTTAAATCTGAATTGTCCTGCAAATGTTTTGATAATCTGCATATAGTTTTTATGTGTATAACTCTAAAAATATAAACTTTAGAAACTTTAAATAAATAATAATCTTCCTGATTGCCAGCACCACACCCCACAGTAGGATAATATACATCCACACAGGAATATGGCTAGATTAATAACATTCCAATTTTTCTGTAAGTGATATTGATTGTCTACACAGAAATAAATGTTTTCCAGCTAAAGTGAATGTAAATTGTTGTTTTTTTTTCAGCCTGCTCCCTACAGTACAAAAAATAGATGGAGACTCAAAAAAAAAAGTATGTTGTAATAACCATATTCCCCGCAAATCAATAACACAAGAGAGGAGGCAATAATGCTGACTAACTGAAGGAAATGAAATCAGACACAACAGGATAGGACAGAAGAATGAATAAGGTGATTTGTATTGAAGAGTAGGCTTTTCATTAAGCATAGACCCTGTGAATGTTGAACAGCTTTTTAATCCCTGACAATAAATCAAATATTCTGTATCAGCAGTATTTTATGATTGCTATGGTCCTTAACAAAATAAGTAAGTCATTTGGTATAAAGCTGTGTGTTTTACATCCACAGTAATCTGTATACAGTCACACTGTGTAGATGAGATTTTATGTAAAAGTGTGCAAGCACTGGCATGTTTTCTATTTACACCCACCCTTTTTCTCAAGTTCCACCCATTACTTCAATTTCTCTCCTCTGTTCATCAACATTATTGCTCCCTTTTCAGATCTTAATTAAAGCACACTACCCCACCCCACTTTCCACCCCTGCTCTGAGACCCCTGTGCAGTAGGATTATGGGATTACACCAGTAGGGTCCATGCCTGTGAAAGACCTCTGTAGCAACCAGCGTACAGCAAGGAGCCCTGTGGCACAAATGAATTCTAGGTGGAATTCTTCAGGGGGACTAACGGAGTCGTGGCCTTTGTAAGCAGCACAGTGGGTCTCTGTCGGCATCTGACGGCATGTTTCCATACTGGCCCGATGGCGACAACTACAGCAAGAGAGTACAAAAATGATTATGCATGTATTCAGTGAATTGAATTCCATTAAGTCAGAATTCCGAAAATGCCCCCCTGAAGAGGTGTGTGTGTGTGTGTGTGTGTGTGTGGGGGGGGGGGGGGGGGGGGGGTGGAGTTGCTGTTTGCCCCCTTAAGTGTGGCAGAATTAATAAGACAATTACCTCAACAATTACCCCTCTGTGCAGCACCCAGGATTCATTTCTGTGGAAATTCAATGCCACTAATTAAAACTGTTGCCATCGCTCTGGCGTGACAGTGATTGTCTCAGAAGATACATTCCCTACCGAATTACAAAGGCAATTTTATGAGTTGGAAAACTGAGAGCAATTATTTTAACAAGCATAAAGCATTTTCTATCGAGCTGCAGTCCCGGCTGATCTAATATTAGTGCTCGTACTATAAGCAGAAAAGAAAGAGTGAAACCAACACCAGGAGAAAATGAGGCTCCCTTCTCAGAAGGCTGTAAACCAGGGAGGTGTCGACCTCCTGCTGCTACTCTCTGTGTGGTCACAGACTGTCTGGCCATGGCCAATGTAGCAACCATTTTTACAGGATGCACACACACACACACACACACACACACACACACACACACACACACACACACATTTATAAGTGCACAATATATCATGCAAAGCATACACAGAAAGACACTGCTTGAGTGCATGCATGCGTGTGTGTGTGTGTGTGTGTGTGTGTGTGTGTGTGTGTGTGTGTGTGTGTGTGTGTGTGTGTGTGTGTGGTTTATAAGTTTTCCATTACATTTCAAATTGAAATACCGCCTTCCGTTTTCAGTTACAAATAAACACTGGTGTCCCCAACCTTAATGAAACAGGCTTTGTATCATCATATTTAAATGTGGACTTTGTGCATGTGGACTTTGTGCAGCTTGGTTGCAAGCTTCCAACCATGATGATTTAATTTCTACCCAAATTATTGCTTTGTGTTTTTTCTGTTCTGTAATGTTTAAAACTCCCCCTGAACTGTTCTCTACACACAGCTTCATGTTTCATGATGTGACACGTAACTTACAAACCTTACTTGAACAAACTTAACTGTGAGTTTACCTTTACCTTACCATGTCAAATTTGTGGCATTATAATAATCCCCTCTGTAATGGCAGAATATATTACTAACATGATTCATGTCCACGCAACGTCAGATTTAGTCTAGAGTTTGTGCTCATTGCATTAAATTCTATAAGACCATATTGGATACACAAAGTTTAAAGACATTTACCTAATTTGAAAACGCCTGCGTGTGTCTACATTACATGTGTATGTGTGTTTTCACGTGTCTCTCTACATCTATAATTACCTTGGCATTAACAAACAATGCTATAAATCCCTGCTGCCATTAGACATGTTTTGACACTATGAATCTCCTCAAACTTATCATTACTGATGTGCAAATTACACATATACCTTTGACATGCGCTCCCAATTAGTCACTTTGTACTCTTAATTAAGCAGCATTAATCTTGTGTGTATGTAGAAGCTGTGAGCTGAGACTGGCAGCACCACAGGATGAAATGAAATGAAAAGAAGGAGGTGGGAGGGTGTACTAGAATGTGCGTGTTGGGCCTGGTATAGTTCATGCTTCAATACACATAGACAAAGACGTGATTAGGAATACAGTCTACTGTGTAGGCATACATTATAATCCCTGACGTTTTGAGACAGTAAATATACAATAATAATAATATTATATATAAGTGATCGTCTTGATCAGCTTTTAAATTAAAATAAAGGGAAGTCCTTTGACTGTGATCATCTGTTTTTTCTGTTGTCAAGATTAAATTTCATATATGATTATTTTTCCTCTTCAGCTGAATAAATATATATTCCTCTATGTTTACTCTATCAGATCCGCAATCCACTGTGACCTACCGTACAGTGTCCTGCCCCAGTCACTCTAACTTATAAAGTGTGACTTTTCACACAAGGCCTAAGCAGTAGGCTGCCCCTCCCTGCCAAAACACATGAGAGATTCCTCTACATATCCAGTCCACACACATTCATCAGGCCTCCCACCTAGTCCAGCAGTGTCCCTTCATCCTCCATTATATTTCCAATTAGCATGGGTTTTCAAAGGATTTAACATAATTTTCCCTGTACAACCCACTGTTTACACTGCCATTGTCTCTATGGGCGCCACTGTGATTTTTCAAGCCTGTGGACCATTAGTGGCAGGGGAACGCATATATACAGTACAGTCACATATACAGTAATGGAGCCTATGTACTGATATTTATGACACAAGGTTGTATGTCAGTGTTCAATGTTCTGTTTTTGAAATGAGAAGGATTTGCTCTAGATCCCAGTGGATGTGTTAAACAGTATATTATTTTATTTTGTATATTTTTCTATTTACAGCCACACAAAAAAAAATATGCACATATATACACATGCAAACAATAGTACAGAGTGAGGCATATGATATATATTTTGTATAGCAGACTATGTATACTGCTCATTAATTTCAGACTAAGACTGAAATGAATTTGTTTTGACCAGTGTTGTGGACAGATAACCATGTACCATAGTATGCATGGAAAAGAAATATGTAACAAGCTGTTTATTTGACTCTGTCCTCAATCTCCTCCACATCTGGCCCTTAAATTATAGCTGCTGAAAACGAGATGAAATTTACAGTGAACTTGACAGGGTTTCAGACTGGGCACAGAGCCCAGTCACCCTGCCTCACACAGCCTTGGAGCCCTAAACACACATGGGGGCCATTATTTGTAAAGTAGCTGCGGTGGCACCAGGGAATGATTTGAAAGGTGTGTGTGTGTGTGTGTGTGTGTGTGTGTGTGTGCTAGAACATGCAGCCCGAGTATGTTTACTCTCTGTTATCACATCCACACATCTCCAGTAAGTGGCGGGGAGAGAGTGTTCCGTGTCGAGGAGGAGATATGGGAAGATTATTGTGCTGTTTAAACCCCAAACTCTCCCACCCACCCCTCTTTCCTAGAAATGGATTATCTTATCAAGTATTGTAAAGCACTTGAGTGAAATGTTCACACACACATTTATCTCACTTGTTATTTGGCAGTGAAACCCTGTCATATGTGTTTATTATAGCGGTGGATAAAGCACAACTTAGCAAATCTTCCTGGATAGCAAAGAGATCTGAAGGCTAATAAGTGATACTACAGTGAATTTAAAATAGAACATTAAATAACACATTAACCTGAGAAAATACAGTAGAAAACACATGTAAGCAAAGCCCCAAAACTCAACAGACATGAAACCCCAAAAAACTAAATAGACAAGAGCCAAAATAAGGGGGGGGGGGGGGGTATAAAGTAATAAGGAAAAGGGGATAATATCTCTGGCGTGCAGCCCCACAGTAAAGCCACTGGTTGGTCATGGCTCTGGGCTGTAGACGGACCGTCTCCTCACAGTGCCGGGTGAATTAGGCTGTGGTTCCACAGTGAACCTCAGCCAGCCCCAGCCAGCCTCAGCAATGTGCTAAACCCAGACGTGACTTATGGCTATCCATCAGAGATTTGGCCTCTGGACCCAGGACTTACACCGCAGAGCGGAAAGGCAAAAAGAGGTTTCATCACAACTACCACAAAAAGAAAGTGGGACAACACATGACATATGTACACTGCCATGGTAAGCTTCACCTAATTGTGCTAATCTCTCTATTCTTCAAACTGAGCATGGTTGAGCCTTGCCAAAAGGCACAGCTCTGACCAGTCACTGCTCAGTCGTGTTCACAGTAGTGGTCAGTACAAAGCCACAGGGCAGAGATGTTCTCCTGAGGTCTCATGACCACAGCTCTGAGGGATACTCCCAAGTAAGACAGCTATGAGTACCAGTGGTTGGAACTGGTTTGAGAACATGATCTTCTTTTAATATAATGCTTGCCATTCCAAATTTCCCCAAATAAAGGATAAAGTTGCACTAAATCCTTGAAAGGGAAATAATGTGTAGCCTATTTCTAGGAAGAGTAAAAAATGGATTGCACCAAGACCATCTCATCATACACATTAATGTGCCACCATGAGAGAATACTATATGTCTGTATACATTACCAAAAGTAGAGCGGAAACAAAAAAACAATAGTTATTACATAAGTAAAACCACAATGTCAGTGCTGTCTTCAGCCTACTCTACACACTCAGACAGAGTGATGTTAATGCTCTCTCCTTGTTGAAACATGTTCTAATAGTTTAATACACAACTTTGAGTGTAAGTTGATACAGGACTCTTGCTATGTTCTTAGTGCCGCTCATATCACAGAGGGTAACGCTTGGCTAATCAGACTCTGTTTGTGAATCGTGCTTTCCTGCTTGCCATATAATCTGGTTTTCATGCACCAGCTATAAGACGCAATGCCCTGTTATCATGCTCCAGTTTTCCCCATGGCATAAAGTGACTTCTCATGTGTTGGTCAAGTGTACTCAACATAAACCTATACTGTATTTTGTCACAATAAAACAATTGTATAAGTCAGAATTAAGCCATTGTACTATCTTTAACTTTACTTAATTTCTTATAAATGTGAAAGTTATGACTTTCAATAAATCTCCAGAGGCAACAAATATATTTGTTACACCTTTTGCTTGACATAAGTATTATTCACCATCTCTGACGAGATTTACAGTTTAATTTTCAGCATGCAGTCATTTATTGATCTGGGAAAGCTTATTAGCAATCCCTTCCGCATAGTCTCTCAACAAAATGTATCTGTCATCCCTCACATAAGCAGCAGGTTCCTTTGAGAAATCTATGGCTTTGTCAGTTACACTGTGGGGAGTTAAAGAATTCCCTGCCACAATACACAGCTGTCTAGTCTATACAATACACATATTGATACTCACAGCTTCAGGGCTCACGCTAATCTGCATTTTGGAGAGAGCCCATCCTTTACCTCATTTTGTGGAGTTAACTTGAAAAAGTGAGTTATGTTTGCTATAACAACTGCAGCTGTAATCAAGTGGTACTGCAATTCAACATTCAGGCAATTTGCAGTGTTTACATTTGTCAGAGTAGAACTGCAACCAAACTCTCTACTTGTGCTTTTATTTTCTTTCTGTTTATTGTTGATAAATTAAACTGCCACTTCACACGTCATGAAGCCTCATAGCTTCTTCACTGTGATTATTCATCTCTTTAAAAAGTGGTCAGTCACTTAATGTACTTTTCCCTGAAAATCTCTCTGTGTTCTGCATGAAAAGTTGCCACACAGTGTCTCTATAAAGTAACCATTCATGTGTACAAGGTGGTGTACTTATATTAACCTAGAAATCGTATTGCCTACTGGAGGTGCTATACAATGTTATGAAGGAATTTCTTGACAGATTGATGTTAAAATGTAAGTTGTAAATATACAGTATCAATAATACAAAACCCTGGTCATTTATGCACCAAGGATTCAGACCATGACGTGCAATTTTACAAAATGAAGCAAAACGTCTGTCATGCTATACAAGTTACTAGCAATAATATTACAAAAAAATACAAATATTTCATTTATTAAGAGTCTTAATTGTATAGTCCTTTCCTTTTTAGAAAGGACTGTACAATGCTGTTGATTACTTTATGAATGACAGTGAGTTGGATAGACAGCAGAGAGCTCTTAACTTAGGACAAACATCAGATTTTTGACCTGGAGAAATGCAATACAATGAATAATTGATAACAATTTCTAATGTATATTTGATATTTTTAGAAATATTGTTTTATTCAAGTCCCTAGGCTTGTTGCAGAGTACCTAAAAGTAGCAGAACAATGTGGAAAGAGGAAAATAATCTACTATACAAGTGAGAAAACACTGCTGTTCAGCATCCAGAGCTTAACCCAATATACCTGGAAGATATTTAATGCCATTGGTTTGAAGCTATCACAGACTCACTCTCGCTTCTTGTTTGGATTTCAAACCACCCATTTATCCAGAGCATTTATACAGCTTCACTCTAACACTTTTATTGGCCATCATCAGTCTTGTTTAAAGCAACCATGCATTAGAGATGGAGTTGCTGGGGGGGAAATTGCCCTAGTTTGATAACGTTGCCTGCAAGAGTTAGGCTGATGGTGGTGGGTGGGCTTGTGGAGGAGACTGAGTAATTAAACTGTACAGGTGATTCATTCAAAGAGAAGGCAGTGCATGAGGATTTGACAACATAGAAGTGAGGATGAAGCTTAATTGCAAACGCTGGCTGTAGCTGAAATGGATTGTTCTTACCAGGGTGTCTGTCTTAATAGAGGCCTTGCTGTGAAGACGAGTTTATCTACGAGAGCCTTTACTATCTTTACTTTATGTGTGTGTGCATGCATAAATACAAAATATGTCAATATCATTTACCTCATGTTCGTAGTACACAGAGAGAAAATGAAAGCCAAGGCACAACACAAATCTATCCCTTTTCTAACCCTGTAAATAAACTAACTCCAGATGGGCCTTTTTAATGCCTCTATTATAGATAATTTTGTTTTAATTAATTGTTTTAAGTAATTTTACTTTTCTTAAACCTAACCTCAAGATGGGTCATCCAATTTTTACATAAAAAGGATTTATTTGATATTTGTCAGATTTATTTATATATTTATATCATACAATATGATAGGATGAATCCTTCCTTATTCAGTCACATACAGCACGTCCTCACTATTGTTTATAACAAACCTGTTAAATGGTAACTAAGCACACAGCTGATCATGGAGAATATTATTAGGAGGCAAAAATGTCTTTTGTGAGTTAACAATTACATCAATTAACATGCTCTTTAGTATGTGTTATTACCCTCGTAAAGGATTCTTCCTAACTGCTGTAGGACTTCTCTTTCCTTAAGTGTTTATAAACTGAAAATGGAATTATCTCCTCTGTATTTGAGTAGCGCAGCTCGCCAGTTCTTGCAAATGTTGACATTGCTAGGTAGGAAAATCATCAGAATTGTGTTCAATGTATTTCATAAAAATGGTAATTACATTGAGGAATGTCTTCCTGAATACTATAATAACGTTAACTAAGGCTGTGTGATTTGAGTTGTATTGATCTTAAATGGCTTAATATCATTAACTGATCATTCTGTTTACAACCTGAGAACCATAATCTTGTGACCAGTGGTTGTGAGATGCCATTGTAAATAGGTAATGGCTCAACATTTTCAACTGTTTTTGTGCAGAGCTAAGTTGTGTCCAAGGGTTATTTTGTTAGAAAATATAGGCAGAAATACAGATTATATTCTTATTCATGAATATTCTTGCCATGAATAACCAGATATATTTGACAATTATTGTATTATTTCTGCTTGATTAAGTAAGTAAGTAAGTAAGTAACGTTTATTTATATAGCACTTATCACATACAGAGTCACAAAGTGATTCGCAGGTCAAATAAATTAATACCCATCAATACCCAATAAAAATCACAATAAATCACAACAAATCACAAAGGCAAGAAACATAAAAATACATAGCAATATAATCAACAATGTAGCAAATCAAATGTGTCTTAAACTGCTTTTAAAAGATATCAACAAAGGTCACCACTCTCAAATCATGATGTCTAGGTGCCACTGTTTCGAAGGCTCTGTCAGCATTAGTTTTTAGCTTAGTACAGGGAACAGCCAGTAAGCCCTGGTCGGAGGACCTCAAAGACCTGCTGACAACATTAGGGTGCAGCAGATCACTAATGTAAGCAGGTGCCTGGCCATGGATGGCTCTGTATGTGATGACAAGAATCTTGAGCTGGATCCTGAATTTAACAGGGAACCAGTGCAAAGAGGCCAGCATGGGGGTAGTATATGTGTCATGAAATGTTTTAATATTGTCTGATTAAATGTTAATAAGGCTGTGTGATTTTGGACCCCAGGAAGACTAGCTGGTCGTCTAGGCGTAAGCTAATGGGGATCCTTATAATAAATACAAATACAAATACCTCCTAGACCTTGTCAACAGCCTAGCAGCAGCATTCTGGACCAAATGTAAGCAATCTACAGATGATTTGCTGAGGCAAGTAAAAAGAGAATAATCCAAACGTGTTCAGCTTAGGGTAGAACAATTTTTGCAATGTTTCTGAGGTGGAAAAAACAAGTGCGGGTCAAGGACTTGACATGCTTGTCAAGGTTCAAAGCCTGATCAAAAATAACACCAATATTTCTCAGGCTAGAGCGCACATTGGAGCTAAGTGACCCAATAGCAGCAATGCTACCAACAGCAACATTTAGAACCTCATTTTTGTCAGCATTTAGCTGTAGAAAGTTACCGGCCATCCAGACAGACAATCCTTTAAAACATTGAAATTATCAATCTGGTAAGGTTTAAAGGGGTGATAGAATGCAAAACCGAGTTTACCTTGTCATAGTTGAATTACGACAGTTCGGTGGGTAAAACAGGCATACATAGAACCAAAGTCACATTGACAACTCTTTCCTATGCAAATCTCACAATTTGAAACTGCTGCTGAAAACGGGCAAATCTCAACCAAGCTAAAAGTTGACATAAACTCCTCAACTCCTACCTTATTTGGCTCTACCTTCTATCTTTGTAACACCCCAAAATTTACATAGGCTACTGACTGATCTGAGGTCAGTTAATCTTCTGAATAGGTCGCACAGATCTCAGAAGTTTTATACATCGTTCGTCTGCTATTTCATTACTAAATTCACTTCTGAAACTTTTTTATGTGAGAAATCAACTACGTAGAGCTCAAATATGGGCCATTTTACTAAAATTGATGGCTAACTGCAAATTTTGTATGACATGACATGAAAGTGTTGAAACTTTGCATTTTGTCTCGGCTGTTTTAGCCGCGCTGCAGCCATTGCTTGCACCCGGGCATGTCTGTACTTTTGGAAGTCTGTCGGTAACAGACAGTGTGTGTGTGTGTGTGTGTGTGTCAAGGTTATTATAGTTTTGCATTTTTCATTAGTTTTTATTTTTATTTCATTTTGAGTTTTTGTTTTCAAATTCAGTTTAGTTTTAATTAGTTTTTAAAGCGAGTTTGCTAGTTTAGTTTAGTTTTTATTTTTTGAAAATGCTTTATTTTAGAAAAGTTTTTATTAGTTTTAGTCTTTTTTGTAATATGAGTTATTTGTCAGGGGATTCAAAAAGGTCAGAAAATGTATTGTGTAATAATAACTCAACAAAAACATCATACAATTTTAGAAATATGTATTCACAATGTATTCAACAATAACACCAGTACATAAAATGTAGCCTACGTATGGTCATAAATATGTAAACAGTCTACACAAGACGCCGCATTAAGTGCAAAACGTGTACGTGACGTGTTCCAGGAAAAAAACCTAAATAGCCCACAGACTAAAGAAGACATGAACAGGTGTTTTGAACTTTGGTTCGAGTAAAGTGGCGAACTTTTTGAAGTCAATCGACTCACACAGCTGTGTAGACATCCCAGTATCAATACACATATTAACCCACGCTTCCTCCCACATTTGGTGTTCCTGCGTATGTCCTAACCAGCCAGCCCAGTCTCAGTCATAATTTTCAGCCCAACCAATGTTACATACCCTATTAGGAGACCTTAAGGAACAGTGTGAAATACCCTATATATTACCATTCTATCACGGTAATCCAAAATACCTTTGAATTTGCTGATAATATGTCGTAGAGGAAGCATATAAAGAGCAAATAAAATCGGACCCAGAACTGAACCCTGAGGCACCCCACAGGATAAGGCAGTGGACTCAGACATACTGTATAAGGGCCAACGGCCCCAGAAAACTCCTATCTGGCAGATAAGAGAAAAACCAATCAAGGGCTCTCCCAGAGATGCCTATCCACTTTCTGGGCCTGTCTATAAGGATGCGGTGATCAACGGTATTGAAGGCTGCACTGAGATCAAGCACCACCAAGATAGAACATTTACCAGCGTCAGAGGACAGTTACTGATAAACCTATGAGTAAGTAGGAATAAGTCATTTCAGTCAATTCTGGTGTGTGATACAATGTCTTGCTGCCAAGGGCAATATAAGAAAGCATATTTATACCATTTCTCTGTCAAAACTGTTAAATAGGAGAAAAGTAAGAATGAGGAGAATAACAGCTCTAAAATGCAGAGGGTAACTCAAACACGGAGTCCCATATGAAGTAACGGATTTACTGAGTTTAATCCCTTATCAAACAGACTATACAATGAAGCTACGCCCTAATCTAGAGGAATTCACAGTCCATTTCCAATGTTTGGGCAGACTGGATCCACAGGGGTGTCAGGGCCTATCACTGCTATAACCTTGAGTAGGAATCCAGCTATTCCATGCACAATAATTGCTCTTACCAAGAAATAAATCTGGTCTTTACTTATTTCATGCTCAGGTGAAGACTTCTCTCACACGGACATGTTGAATTAGTTTGTTCTTTAGTCTGACAGTGACTGAGCACAAAATGTTCAGTTCTTTGAACAGCAGGCCTGAGATGAATATTGGATTTCAAACTTCTGTGCCATGTAAGCGTTTTACAGATCTTCACTTTCACACAGCCATAACCAAAACCTTTTGAAAGTGATCAATTTCATCTCCTTTGTTTACTCCACAATATAACTACAGACATAGTATATATTATAATTATTCTCTACAAAGAGAGGTGGGAAAAAGAAAAGAAAATAGACCATAAAAAATGTATGTAACCAAAACATTAGGCATTTGAAAGTGGTTGAATATATTCTGGACAAAAAGGTAAGAGCCGCCAACATGTTTCAGAAAGAACTCTTGTTCGCTTTTTATCTGTGAATAATAAATTCCAGAGGCAAAAAAAAGGCTGAAAAAAATTAGCTATTCATGACCTTGATAGTGGGCACATTAAAGACGGGAGCCTTTGCTAAACGTGAAATTATATGCGACTAGAAAGGCATAGCTACATCACCGGAGTCACCCCAGAGTAAACAAACGAGTTCAGCAAGCAGAGGAGGGATTACCATATCTCCACTTAACTTATTTTATCCTGTGAGAATCATCAATATTAAAGGGTAAGGAGAGGGAGAGAAACTGCTGAGTTGGGCTTTTAGCAGCAGGGTGAACCACTGTGTTTAAGGAGAGAGATAAATGAGAGATCTCCCTGGAATCTACAAAGAGAGTAAACATTGTCTTTTAATCTTTTCTTTTTTCGCCATACAAGGTCTCTTCATTTTAATACATTTTGATGTCATAACCAACCCCTTTCCCATCCTGTCTTGTTGTTCAACTGTATTTGGTAGTTAATTTGTGCGTCAGTTTGCTGGTTGTTGTTTTACTGTGCAGTAATGGAAATGCAAATATTGACTAGACAGTTTTTACATATTTGCAGCCATGCTAATGCTTTTATTAATTCCCTCATGGTTGCATTCTGCAGTTTTGACACTTAATGAGGGTAATTCTAACTGAGGAGTGACCTGTGGTTGTGTGCCTTTGGGCTAAATGCAAGTGAATATGCTGTGTTTGCCTGTCATGTTACAGTAGTGTAGTGTACACTGTATGGAGGTAGATACTGCCTCAGGGCCGTCAGAATCAGCAGAGTGTCTTTGTCAGGTAAGTGTCCCTGCAGGGCAAGTAGCAGACTGTTGATCTATGGACTTTACTTCTGTTTACCTCACCTGTCAGTCAAAAAACATGTGACATTAGACAGTTCTTGTACAAAAAACAAACTCTAACATACTCAAGGTACTTTTTACACGTGCAACACAATGCCATAACTCACTGTCTCCTCTCTGTGAGTCTGAATATTTGGGTCTTGTACACATCTGTGCGCCCCCAAGCTCCTGGACACACGCCAGTTGGGGCGGACACAGCCCAGAAGGGGGTATACAGCTTCATGCCAAAAACCCAGCCCAGCCTCCAGCTGATATTAGTTATCAATATTTTACTGGCTGTCATTAAACCTTTAAGAGGCTGCGATTAGACACAAAAACAAAGGAGACCCTTCATAAAGTGAGGTCACGTGGGGTTGTAAAAGATGGCTTTAAAAGGCTTTATTTAATGATATAAAATCCGCCCTCGTGTGTGAAGCTGTGGGGTCGGAGGAAGGAAGGAGCTTCTGTTCTGTGGTGTTTTGCCAGCTCTCACAGCCTTAAGCCACAAAAATTACAATACGGGTGAGCACCGTTTGCTGCTCGAATGCAACCCAGAGAACTGCACGGGAGCTAATGTCTTACCCTGTATGGATGATTATTGGATTTCTACAAATCTATAGTGTTAAATAAACCTCACTTTTTATTTTGCAAAAATAATGTGTTTTTTGTGACCTTATCATCAGGAAACCCACAGTATATGATGGAGTGTGAGCTGAGTTAATACTGTGCAATTAAGCTGCAACATAAAACAAATGTTAATTTTTGACTGACGTGTCTTTGCAGTTTGTCTTTTTACACAAAAGCAAGTGCGACGTGTGTCTGTGAGTGTGGAATAATCTCCTGAATATTCACACAATGTCTATGTTTAGTTTTGCGATCAGATCTGTTTCCTCAGTTTTTTTGCGCTAGCGGCTTCTTTCCTCTGGTCACCATGTTATTAGTTAAAGACAAGGAGACTTACGTCACTGTGTCCTGACACAGTCTCTTATTACATGTCTTTAAGCTGCCCATAATTTATACAAATTAATAGTATTTTCACGCAGAACTGATGTCATTTTATTGGGTGTTATACTGAATGTTTTATGTGACTCCTCATGAAAATCTAAGACCCTTTTCTGTCTATCCGTTTCACATTTGGCAACACTCCTGATTTCAACTAATGATTTTTTCATCAGTTTGTCTGTTTGATGCTATACACACACAAACGCACACACAAACGCACACACACACACACACACACACTCTATTTGTGCCTGTGTGTGGTTGTCTCTATGTACATGTTTATGGATGCCTGTGTGTTGTATTGTTGTTTACAGCGCGTGGGCCAAGGTTGGCATGGACACTGTGGAGTAGGAGGTCTCTTCTGGCATCATTTCCATGTCCTCTGACCACTGTCATGACAGGGAAGCCACAATGATGAGGAATTTTAGCATTGTGGTTACAGTAACAAGAGTAGGCCACAAACAACGCCCCTCGGTCTCCATTCCTCCCCATCCAACTTTTCTTATTGTTTTTCCCATCATATGTACTCTTACTTACTTAATATTCTTTCCTTCCTCTGTCTCTCTTGTCTTTCAGTGTCTCCTTCCTCTGAAACACCCACTGAAGCCCTTGAGGCTTTGGGAAGCCTGAGCATTATCATCAGAGGCCATGTGAGGTTGAGGTGAAAGAAGAGCTTTACACAAAACAACTATGACAAGGCTGTCTGTGATTGTAGCTCAGAAACAATGGCCTCATACAAGCCTCTGCAGTTACACTGACATTAAATTCTAAATAGCTGTAGAGAGAACTGTATGTGTCTTTATTTCTTCTTCTTCAAAAGCAGGTCAGCTCCCCCTAGATAACCTCAGTGTAAGTACTTATTATATCAGAGTGATGGAAAACATATTTCAAAGTAGGTTAAAATAAAGTTGGAGATATGTGTGCGTTTGTGTGTGTCCAAGTGCATGCATGTTTGTGTTCCTAGGGGCCAAAGTATTAACTTATCTGTTAGATGCACACACACACACACACACACACACACACACACACACACACACACAGTACACAGTATGCATTCGCTATAACAAGACCATCAACACTATTCAAGGTACTTACCAATACCTCGTGAATTAATCTGAAGATGATTTACTACCTTGTCTTAAATCAGTGCAGTGAGAAAATGTTGATATTGGAAAAGCACATTTCTTTCAATTTACTACAAACTGTGCGCCTTCATGTCCTTTTTGCTGTGGAAGCCTTTTTCCTTGCCAGCCCGCAATTTACATAAAAGCATTTATTTCATCATCACACCATGAATGAAGAACTACAGATTAGGACATTTATTTTTTTAAGGGTAAGTATGGATGAAAAAAAATAAGTGATATTGTAATTAAATTATCTACTTATTCATTAAATGTATTTCCCATAACTGCTGAAAGGTAATGTTGGTCAGCATTTTTATGGCTTGTCCTTGTCTCATGCCAGTGAATCCCAGAGTGAGACACTGAGCTGGCATTTAGACAGCATCTTGATCCATCCCTCTTCCTTTTGTTCAACATTCCCTGTAGTTCTTTTTGTCTTTGCATCACTAGCCTTTCTCTGTCCTTTTCCTCTCTTTTTCTTCTTCCTTTCAATCTTTACAACTGTCCCTCACCTCGACGCGCCCTTTCATTGATTGCACGGTTCCCTGTGTGCAGTTACCATTCCTCAGGGAGGTTCTACCATGAATAGCCAGCATTGGTTGGCTCTTTGGCCCGGCATCACGTCCCATTTGGCCCAGCTATAGTGGAAAAGCCGAGTGGCGACCACATAATGACCGGTGTCTGAGGGCCTGGCTAATTTTTCATGTTCAAACAGGCGGCTGACTGCTGGGCCCAGACTACGACTAACGTAAGGTTTGTCAGTGCCCTCCAGGGGTTGTAAAACACGGCAACCTGAGCCTCTGATCTCTTTTATACAATCTACACCAAATCCAAATCACATAAAAATGTCAGACACTTTTTCCAAACAACTTCTAATACACAGAAAATTAGTATGAGCCTATCAGTGTGTTTTCTAGAGACAACTAAAATTAAATATTCAAGGGATTTCTTCCGCATTCTCTGAGCAACTAATACTATGCATTTGTAAGTGTTCAACTGATGGGTCATTAAACAACCAAGTGTATGTGATGTTATCCTGTATGCATTCATGTATTAATTAAGTCAAACCAGATGAGTGATTGTGTGTGTGAATGAACATGTCATTTTTGGGTGATGCAATGCTTTTTTTAACTTATCCTGTCTGTAGCTCTGCTGACCTCATCTTCAAGAGCTCTGAAGCAGTGGAAGCTTATTTAGTTTTACGTAGAGGGGAAGCTACATTATTTTTGCTCTCTTATCTTGCGGTCAGTTCACCCTTCTCCATGTAATCCGACACCCAGGACTGTTACTCTGGATCCTGGCTTGTTCCCGTTAGTTTACCGATTGGCCTTTATTTACATTTTCTTCTGACCTTAGCGCCCTACAGAGCAGCTACTCCTAGCTCTACAGGCCTGTTACTTAAGTTCTTCACTCTCCTTCCTGCCTGGCGACGCTACTGTTGGCTTGATTCTATGTGGTTTTGCTCCAACAAACTGCCCGCAAATCGTGTTTCCAACAGGCAGAAAGATAAACATCCTAAACGTATTAGCCTTCTCAGTGCAGAATGGCATAGACAGGGAAATATGGTTTTGGAAGGCAGTGCATCCTGATTGTTTGCTAAAGGCAGAGTTAGCTGCATTAGGTGTGGGTGACTTCAGACTTTACTGTAAATAGGTTAGCAGGAAGAATGCAGCTAGATACAGTAATTATTTGTAGGTATAAAAAGAATAAGGCAAACAGATGAGCTGGAGCAAGAAAAATAGACCACCTCTATGGTGACCCACATAATCCATTATGTAGATGAAGGCAATATTCACAATGTGTGTTGTGTGGTTGTAGGAAGTTCACAACACAACTGTCTAGATTCATTTCCTGTGTGTGTGTGTGTGTGTGTGTGTGTGTGTGTGTGTGTGTGTGTGTGTGTGTGTGTGTGTGCGTGCGCGCGTGTGCGTGTGCGTGTGTGCGTGTGCGTGTGTGTGTGTGTGTGTGTGTGTGTGTGTGTGTGTGTGTGTGTGTGTTTGTGTGCGCGTGTGCGTGCCTGCGTGTGTGTGTGTGTGTGTGTGTGTGTATGTCCCTTTACATCCTCATGCTTGCAGTTTTGCATTGTGGAAATAACAGAAGGTGTAACACAAATCCACAATTAATGATTGCCACTATACTTATACCATATATACTGTACAGTATACCAAGTATATCTTGTATGCCTTTCTGATAGGAACACTGTCAGTACATTGCTTCTATTAGTGAAGTACTGCATCAGCATGATAAAGCAGATTTGCCAGCAATTCATTAATTGTCTTTGTGAAGGCAGCTGTCTAACATACTGTTTATGTGTTTAATGTTGCTATTGGCCACTTTTTCACACTTCATCATCATAGAGGGTATCACACACAAGTGTGATAAGAATTTATCCTGGTTTACAGAGAAACAAAGACAGACATGTTTTACCATATCCAGCACACTTCACAACTTATCAACAATCTGGAAGACTGTTAGGTACTGCACTGAAAAGCCCTTTATCTTTTACTCGAAATGCCTCTCTGTGGCTTTCCTGTGTGAAGAACACAGACCAGTTTTCAGCTTCTCAAAGAACCCGGACTTTTTGTTGAGGTGTTCTAATGAAAATCTGTTGTTACTTCTATACAGGATGTAGATCTTTGGTATCTTCATGTACGACTTACATTTAACCTCAGTGAAAGTACCTTGTGGCCTTGTGGAATGTCTGTCATTGAGGGAATGAAGAGAAGAATCTGTTTATGATAAGAAATACTTGAGACAATCTTCATTCTTGTATTGCTCCACATCATTTTGCGATCACATTTGAATTCTGTATGTCTAGTGCTGTCTCCTCTAGTGCTGTCTCCTTAAGCTAAGGAAACACATGTCATTGTTCTTGTTGTTGTTCTTGTTGTGGTTTCAGCAATGGATTGTATGTTCTGCAAATTAATGGCAATCTTACAAAGAATCAAGTGTTACAGATATTTCTTGAATAAACCTGCCAATAAAGTGAAACATGTTGGGGTGGGAAAGAAATGTTTCTGAAAACCAATTGAGCAGTGGAGCTTGAACAAAACTGTATCATTTATTCCAGTTCACTGGGAGGGAAGAGTGCAGTATCAGCTATAGGACAGTGCGCAAGGACACTTGAGCAGGGTGGGTGCTTTCTGATGCAGTGTACTCCACATGGTAGTTGGTAGGTATTGGTATGTTAAAGACTAGGGAGGGACTAAGAAACCCCCCGCATCAAACTGGGCAATTTGATGTTGCTTTGTTTTTGATAAACAACTATTGAGTATTATATAGACATATACTAATTTGTGGTTTAAAAAGTATTGAGATTACAATTGATATGATCTTATTGAAGAGTGCATGGGTTTCTAATTGGCCTTACTGGTACAGAATAGCCTAGTGATGGAGTTGTGTTACGCCAGTGGCTGGAAATCTAATGCAAACGTGACGCAAAAGAAGGCAACCTAAAGAGGTCGTTGGAAAAAGAAAGGACAGCTACACCACTTCTGGGTTTGTGGCTACACGATAGCTGCCAAAGCTGAGACAAACCCAGTAATTCACCCAAAATGTTAGTCTCTTAATTCATGGTATCTATAACAGATAGCTGTAACACACAAACAAACTAAAAGAGATTCACACATGCATGCACATGGGTATATATAGTAAGAGATTCAGAAGCAACAGCAGATTCATTTAAACAATTTATACAAGTAGTCATCCTTTCCCAATCTGGAGATAGAGGTCAGGTTACATTTTTTTTGTTGAAAAATTAGGTCAGCATGTTTGGAGTACAGAAACAACTCTTAAATTAGCATATTTGGATTAACATGCAAAATTAAGCTCCTAAACGGCACCACCGCTTCCATGTCAACTGAAATTTACATCAGGTGGGACAGATACATAATTTGCTCCTGAATGTCAAGGGCAAAACCACAGACTGAAAAAAATTATAGTTGTAGCAGCAGTGACGTCACCCATTGATTTTTGGACTACAGTTTTGAAGCCTTGAGTTTGGCAATTTGGCTGTCATTGTCTTGGTTCTTTTGAAACCGGACGGGAGGATTTTTGGTCGAGAGGGTGGAGCTGGGGAGGATGACTTGGCCAAGCCAGTGTAGTCTATGGTTGCAATGGCGCTAAACACTAAAAAAACACTAAAAAGGGAAAGTTGCAGATTTTCAACCTTTCTGAAGCTAGCCATCGTGCAGAGTTTTGCCGACGGGTAAACCTGGACCTCCAGGAACCGGCGTCGTATAACTGCATGTATGGCAGTACAAATAAAATTAATATTAGCATTATCGGCTAACCCTAGGGCTAGCTAGCTAGCTTTGGTTGGCAAGGTGCTACCGAACGCTGAACACAGCGTTTTTTAGGCTACCAAATGTTCCGGTTAAAACACACAGTGAGAGGCTTAAAGTTTAAGCGGAAACACAGAAAACAAGTACCTAAAATTAGTTTTTAATGTACACAGTTCCATGGTTAACGTTGCTAAGCCTCTAGTCTCGCATTGCCCGACCTTCCTCCACAGCGCTGTGGAGGAGGGTCTGGTGAGTCCACACAGCAATCCAGGATTTCTTTAAACCAATCACAATCGTCATGGACGGCACTAAGTACCATACAGAGCAACGGCGCCTCTGCAAAATAGCCTCGGGAAGGAACTTTTTTTGGTGGAATGTGTACATTCAAAGGTTGTTTTAGATGTGCAACAGAAAACTCAGATTGGACAGATAGTCTAGCTAGCTGTCTGGATTTACCTTGCAGAGATCTGAGGAGCAGTTAACCATAGTCCATATAAATCGACCGGAGTTTAAAATGTCAACACAAAGAAAGCCCAAGGTAATGGATATCCGGCCTAAATGAGTGAAATCCAGCGGAATTTCCGTCGGCAATGGAGCATTCCCGGAAGTGGAACGTCGTGGATATAGACTACTAAGCCTCTAACATGACCTAAAGCTTACCCGGTTTATCACCTATTTTAAAATAAATGGGACCACAATTTACAAAATGAACATCATGCTGTATTGAAGAAGGCTTGAAACTAACGATTAAGACCATAGACTCATTATGAAAATGTTTACTGAGGTACTAAATCAAGTGAGAAGTAGGGTCATTTCCCCATAGACTTCTATATAAGCCAACTTCTTTTTGCAACTAGTGGAGCACCTAGTGCAGCCACCTGCTGCAAATGAGATAGAATGCAGGTTTAAGGCACTTCCGCATTGAATTCTCTTCTCAGGCACGGAAGCTCCGTCCATTATTTTAACAATCTATGGGCAAAACAAAACAAAATAACCACCCCTCTCATCAACACGATATCCACCTGGAATTACACTTAAAATGCAAAACATAGAATAGGCTATTGTATGAACAAAATTTGTAGTAGATACAGTTGTAAATATGGCCTTTTCTGTGTCACTTTGAATTTCATATGATAAATAAACCTCTAATCTTAAAGGGCACAAATATTTGTTTAAGTCTGCATGTGCGTGTTTTTTTTAAGTTCAGGAGGAGGAGCTGTAAATGGCTTGTCTCATCTGTAGGCGGGCTCTCCATCTGTCAGGGCTTAAGTAGTTTTCCAACAGTACATTGACCTTGAGTGCCTGGTATCGATTTCCTGTGGTGTCGCACTGAGAGGGGTCGTTACCACATGGCCCCTGCTGTGGGGTGTGATCAGGAACAGATTCCTGAAATCCTGATGCGATGGTGATAGATCGCCAGCCTCTGCAGACCATCAATCCTCACCTACCGTAACCAGGATGACACCTGCACTGAATTTATCATCATACAAGCCACAGGCGTGTCATAGACTGGGATGCAGTGTTAACACTGTAAAATAAACTTTCACACAGGTAGAAACAAATACACGCTCATTCATGTGTGTTATATCTGACCTTAGCGGAGAGCCATTTCAACCTCCCTCAACTCATCCCTGACAAATACGTTGCTATCTACTGGGGACTTGCGAATAGAGTGAGGATAAAATTTAGATTGCTGATATGACAAGATGATGTATGACTAGATAAGAGTGTGTCCAGATATAGTTGTTCAGTTACATATGAAAGACATCTACACTATAGTAGCTTACATATAGACATCCTCTCTTTGACTCTGTGATGTTGTAAGGAGTAGAAACTATGAGTGACCCTGTTTTAAAGTTTGGAGGAAAGAACATGACCTTACATGACCTGACCTTTGGGCTCTAACTTGATAATTTTACAGCATTGGCTTTCATAAAGAAATTATGAAAAGGCACTTTTTTACTTTACAGCGCTATCATTGGTAACATAAGTATGAGAGGAAAATTATTTTCTCTGGTTAAACACAGACTCAAGCTGTGCCATTATTACCAAAACATAAAATAAATATGTCTTTTTGTTTCAGGCTCTCTCCATCTCCATTGTTCCTCTTGTCCCCTCTTTCTCTTTTGCATCATATTTATACGACACATTTTCTATGGCCCTCATCTTCTCTCTAAGTATGGCTATTACTGGTATTGTCTCAAGGGGAACAGTCTCTGGTGCCATCCAGACCACAGCTCAGAGCCTCAACTGCAGGCCCCATGTGGAGCAGAGGGGCTTACAAGCTTTACCCACCAAGAGAACACTCCCACAGCACAATGGTTCTTTTCACTAAGTTCCTCCATAGGCCTCACACAAACCCACCATAAGACTGAGCCAGAGATTTAAGGGCATGCACACACACAGACATAAAGGCAAGAGCATGGACACACACACACACAGACACACACACACACACACACACACACACACACACACACACACACACACACACACAAGTACGTCCAAGATTTTGCATACAGCTATCTCCCTATTTCATTAACTCTGACAGCAAAAGAGATTAATGCAACGCATCACTAATAGCAAAAAGCAGTACCTAGAGCCCAGATCTTCTCGATATGCAGATGCCTTATTCCCAACATCCCCACACTAAGACTTGGATTAGGTTGCATCAAAGGAAAAAGACTGTAATCAATCGATTTCTCTTTTTTTTTATCTTAGTTCTTCCACCTAAAGTAAAACTTTAAATTCTTTTTAGTTTCTCATTATAATTAAAGTTGCTGAAATATATTTAAATATGTTCTATACATATGTTACTTACTGCTGTCTACTGTTTGTAAAAAACAACAATATGGCAATATATTGTAACATTACCCTACAGTGTAATTATCAACATCAGCATTAGACCTAACAGCAGTTCACATAATAAACTGACAGTACAAATTTATTTTATTATTAAAAATAGCATCTGTGATTATTGTACAAACCAAATGTCTTTTCAAATGCTAATTCACACATTTTTTTCAACATTGTGCTTTGAAATGTTCCCCTTTGATCCACTCAGTTTGACACTGGACTGGCCCTGTCTCACCAGTTTGATTGAGCGCCGAAGAAGACAAGACTAATCTATCTACATATAGATGGTCCACACCATGCTCCAGAGCACCATGCTTTGATAAGGAATGGCTTTGAATGATTCCTTAAACTATTGATTGGCTTGGAGATGGCATTCGAACAGCAGATGAAAAAAGACGAAAGAGAGAGATAAAATCAAGGGATTACTACTTATAATACTTTAAAGGAAAGGTTTATGGATGTGAATATCTAGGGGGTTTTCCTTCTTGTTACCTCAAATGGTAATTCTCATTTAAATATCAGAATCTGCTGTTATTTCCATAGAAATATGTTTAATTATAAATCTGAACAATTATTTTCGGTGCATAGGCTAAAGTTAATCAAGCCCTAAGAGGATTTGCCAAATTAGGTGCCAAATGAAACTGTTTCTGAGACCTGAAAATATAAAGATATGAATAAATTGAAGAAAGCACAACACAGATGGTAAAGGATAGGTCTTAAAAATAGACCTATACTGGCATCAGTTTTCATATTTTCCTTCATCTTTGTGGTTTCAGCATGGTACAATAAATACATAAATAAAGGCATGGGCTTGGAGGGGTTGTAGTGGTTCTTCCTGTTTCCACTTGCGGTGTCCTTGTCCGTGGTCTGCTTCTGGCTGCGCTGGCTGTTGTAGGAACAGCCTCCTTCTACCAGTTATTCACTCTCCGCACCACATAATTCAGCCTGGGAGGTACAGATCAGCCCCTACAGAAAACTACTGTAGTGACAAGGCGTTACTCATTTCCTCCACTCTTCCACTACATGTCTTTCTTTCCTTTGTTTTTGATGGAGAAGGTTTGGGGGTCATGAAGATGTATCATTTAAAAAGAGGGAACAAACAGTAGGCGTTGACACATTTTCCTTTATAACAATGCAGACTAATAGCAGCAACACAGGTAAACTTCAGTACTCTATATTTCTTTCAATCTATGTGCCCTTCTTCCTCTGCGCTCTCTTTCTCTGTCTTTCTCTCTCCCCTCTCAGCATTGACAGCAGTGTAATTTGAACTGCTTTTCCCAGGGGCCCAATCGTTTACTTCCTGCTCGCAGAATATGCAGCTATTGATTACTTATCAGACCCTAATTGGGGTGCAATCTCTTTAACCCTTAGATGTTCTAATCTATGATGGAAATGGCAGCAAGTAAATAAGCTACTAATACTTGTTAATAGTTTTGGCAACTTGTCCTGCCACCCATAACAACACTTTTTATTCCTCAATCTTTTTAGAAGATTAAGAAATAATAGAAATGCACATCAAACAGATGATGAATGCATTAACATTCGGAAATTAGCTGGGGTACACCATCTGTTTATGAGATCTCCCACTTTCTCTCTGTGCACTGTGTGCACAAGGACTGACCTACATGTCTTCACGCACCAGGAGGCCTGCACAGCTTTCTACCCTTCTCTGCTTCCCTACGCTCTCAGCTCAGCCTGGCCTCCCTGGAATACCGTGGGCGGCTCCGGCCACAGATCCCACTGTGCCGGAGCATGGTGCAGAGCGCGGCTGGAATGGGAATAGACAGTTAATGGGCACTTAGAGGATTGTGAAAACATTTTCCTCTGGAGACGGAGCGGTCTGGAGATTTCTCAGTGGAACTTGGTCATTCTCTGCCTCTTTTTTCTCTGCTTATCCACGTCTATTTTTCAAGTCACTCACCCACTCTGTCTTTCTTCATTTCATTTTGATTGCCCAATGCTTGTTATGTCTCATGTTCTGCTTATTCCAACTCAGGTATCGCCTTTCCTTTATTTATTTTAGTAGAATACTGGTCAACTGTTGGCATACCTGGAGGGTGAGTGGCATAATTGCCAACAACACCTGAATGCAACTAACACTATAGTTCATCTATTGATGCTATTCTGTTTCCTTATACCTACTACCTGTGCCCCTATTGACCCCCTCTTGCTTCATCCATGCCGCTTGTTGGCAGACGCGAAACTAGCCTGCTTATAGCTGTCTGTGAAGCTCTTAGTCCAGAGTGGAGCCTTTAGCTCCATGCCTAGCAGCAGTGTCTGGTGATAGGTATTGGCTGGGCCCCAAGCCTCACGTCCAGTCCAGACATATGAGAATGTCGTTTGAGTCTGGAGTCACCTCAGGATAAGCTGGAGTCAGCTGCACATTTTCCAAACCTTTCCCTCTGCTTTCAACTACATTGCTAAATTACTGTCTTGTTTCCATTCAACCAACACCTCATATAAGTTTGGACACCGGCTTCCATTTACAGTAGATTTTACTGTGTTTATTTTATATGTTATATAAATGTTTTCCCACTTATTTTGTGTTTTTTTTCTTAGTCTAAAGTCCGATAGAAAAAATACTTAAGACATAGATGAAATTAAACTCACTTTAAGAAAGTTTGTTGTGACACTATGATGAATCTAAAGCGCCTTAATTGTTTTTAGCTCACTGTAAAATAATTGGTAAGTAGTAAGTTATATACACCACACAGTGTCAGAGAGAAGTTTTGTGTAGTTTTTAGGGCAATTGCTTTCACACTGAATCCCACTTTTCTTGCGGTTCCCAAGAAAAACACACTCATGCCTGTATTTACACTTTTATCAAAGACCCAACATTTTAATGTGATACATACTTTTATACCAGTGGTTGTTTTATCCTGGTTGGTGCATATCGGAGCAAGCCTAAAATTGAATAAGCAGACAATTTGAGGCTCAGTGTTGCATCAAGGCTGCTGTGATCCCATTGCTAGATGGTCTCTAGTTTGTAATAATACAGCATATTCCAGTAGTACCTGTGCAAGTAAAAATTGCAGGGGCATACAAGTATCTAAACCAGCTAATGACTCCTGACTTCTGTGACCTTGTACACTTGTGTTTTCTGCCACAGTACAGAATGTGCCACAGATGATTGTTGAAGTGTAGGTGTTTATGCTCTAAGAGTGAAGGATATGTGCGCCTGTGGGAGGCAAGAAATCTGCGATGGGAGGCAGAAGTGTCCAAATGTGACCCCCTCAGCAGAACCATCCAACTCTAAAGGCTATCTAATTGTCTGTCTCCCTCTATCCTCCCCCAGTCCCTGTGGATAGCCATCAGATGGATTGTGTGAACTTGCCCCTAATCAAGACCCATTCACAACTAATGAGAATACGCTTAATGACCAAATTGTGTGTGTGTGTGTGTGTGTGTGTGTGTGTGTGTGTGTGTGTGTGTGTGTGTGTGTGTGTGTCTTTCTGCATTCATAGGTCAGTGTGTCAGTAAGATGTGGAATGCATGAAGCTTAAGATGGACAAGAAGCCTGGAAAAAGAAACTTAACTACACTAATTAACTAACAGGTGAAAATCAATTTTCAAAAAGCATAAAGTATTGCTGGGAAATAAAATCGAGGCGAAAACTAATCCAGAACCCACAACTGTGGTTTTGATAAAACAACCTCCATTACAGCTAATGTGGCTGAACAGACATAACAGACAAGTAGCTGCAAAATATGATTGTTCACACTGATGGATCACATCAGTGTGAACAATCACACTGATGTGGATTAGCCTGATTGAAACCTCTGTTTCACAAACGTGCATGTATGAAATTAAACAATAAAAGGGGCCTTTTTTCCAAATATAGTGCTGAGCAAATCCACAAGTTGTAAGACCCTTTGATGACTGCAAATAGCAGTATTCTAGGTAAAAGTTTTACAGGATTTTTAGGAGGGCTTTTATTTTATTTTTTTAACTTCCTCTTGGAGGCTCAAAAACGAATTGCCCCGAAGATACGTAAAAAAGATACTTTGCGTGCTCTTGAAAGATGACGAGAAAAAGGACTCCAATAGGATGCCCATGTTCCATTGTTTCTGCTAGATTGTTTGCTAAGATAAGCACTACATTTTGATAAGCTGATATAAGAAATTTCACACCAGAGAAACGCTCTCTTAGCAGGAAAAGCAGAAGTAGCTTGACGTAGTTACAGTACACCCTCCTTTAAAGGTCTAAAAGGACTTTTAGGAATAGTTGAGTCAACAAACTGTGACTTTGACATCTGGCATGTTTTGCATCCAAAGGAGAATGGACTGTGACTGTGATCTTTTTTCTAACCTTAGCCATGACAGTAATCTTAATCACAGAGTCAGCCGATCACAAAAGTACTTTTTTTTAATCTTTAGGTTGTTTTGAAAGAAAAAGTCAGCCAACATAAGTTCACTGAGGCACTATATTGGTATTGCCCCAAGGCAATAATTTGACTAGTGCTGGGTTTCAGTAGTGGAAACCTTTTAGGTATTGACCAAAATAACTATGCCAAGTAGTATTGAAACTTCTCCAGTCAAACAATACCTGCAGTAAAATTCTTTTTGTACCCACATCTAGACAAACATGACTATTTGTATAGTTTTGCTCGCAGCCAATCACCACAAGCGTTCTTGGATTTAATGCAACATGTGATTGGCACACTACTGCAGCAACTACGTACAACCCATACAGTCTATGGTGTGGTGAAATCGAATGTGGTGTGTTTGACGAAGTTGGCAGTTCAGCGTGCCGAGATGCTTCCATTCACATGATGGTTATTGAATTAAGTATTCTGTTGGTATCGGTATCACTTTAATGGTACTGGTATCGTCATTTTTTTTTTAGCGATACCCAGCCCTATCCATGACTAACAAGACAAGTCATCTATCTCAAATGGGATTTCTTTTTAGCTTTTTGTGATAGTCATTTAATCATTTCCGTTACATTTAGGACACTGGGGAATTTTATATAGTTTAAGTGTTAAAATTGGAAACATGGAGGTCTCTGACCATAACTTGAATAGTACCCCAGGAATCTCCTTCGTTAACTCTTCAGTGTGCTTGGTGTCCCCGTGA
The DNA here is from genome assembly GCF_008315115.2 of Sander lucioperca. NCBI lineage: Eukaryota > Metazoa > Chordata > Actinopteri > Perciformes > Percidae > Sander > Sander lucioperca. Next base: position 18,620,025 of record NC_050175.1, read on the forward strand.
GAGCGCAGAACTAGACACCCATTAAAAAGGCCCTGGATGACCATTTGCCAGTCTCTGATACCCTTTTAAGAGCACAGGATAATGCTTTAAATGGGTTCTTTCCTTGCTGATTGCACGTCATCTCTGGAGCAGATCAGACAGCAGGCAGCAGGGTCTTTGGTGGAGCTGCATGCTCCTTTCTGCCACAGGAGAGACGACTGAGAGGAGTCATCCATCACTGCTTTTGTGAAGCCCTTTCGCAAGGGGATGAGCGGCTAATGACTGCTTTGCTGGGGCTGGGAATGGAGCGCTGGGGTATATCTGGGGCTTCTCTTGAGGTACAGACTGAGATTCAGGGACTGGGCATGATTTCGATTGTGTAATTGGAACTAAGTATTTTGAAACAGAGGGAACACACGGATACTATTTGACAAAGTGTGTGACTATTACTTTCTTGTTCAGCAGCACACTGAAGAGTTTAGGCAGAGAACTGCTCCGACTGGATTGTATTCTCTGCCTCCAAACTGTACAGGGCCAGGGAGGGGGAAGGGAAACAGGAGATTTATGTCTTTCTGTGACACACACTGCTCTAGGTCTCATGTTAATGGAAAATGAGATGTTTAAGAGTCTGGCAGAGAAATACAGCTCTCTTTAAATCCTCTGCGTGTCAGCCAATGTAACAGCATTATAACTATAGTCCAGCCTGATAATGCTGTTAATGACAGTAATATGTCACATTTTCAGCAGACTTTCATGCTTATTTTACTCTGCATTCCAGCACAGTCTTCAGCTGTTTTGAATATGGCTTACATGACGCTGCATGAATGGTTTATGTCAGGCCACAGGCTGCATTCACATTAAAGAATTTGATATGGCCTAAAGAAGCCCAACAAGTGAAAGAAAAAGTGTTTGTATGACTGAACTGATCACTATTCAGACAGCAAGTTCATTCACAATGGACACCCAGTTTATCAACATGTCTTCCCACTCTCTGCCTGTATGCTGAAAGGCCTGTCAGTGAAACAGGCTCACAATGCTTTACCTAAAGTCTGTGGGAAAATGACTTGGGTCATAATCATGTAATCTTTTCCAAACAAGAAGGGACAATTCCATACTTTTCAGCCATCACAGTTAGCCTTTGTCCATCCAATCCGACATTCCCATAATGCCCACATGTTTCAGATGCCTCCGTCTTCCTTGTTGCTTCAATTCTGTGTCTGTTTACTTTCTAAAGGCCTCTCTCTGCCCTCTGTTCTCAGGCTTGCTGCCCACTGTTCTGTAGGAGCGGAATGGGGTCTGCAGCAGTAGCTAGCTGCTGAACGTCCCATTGACACTGAGGCCTATGGTATAAGCAGGATCCAAAATTAATACCTGCCTCGCACCAAATGCAGGTAGATTTTCCGTTTGGCGCGTAAATCTCGGAAGGCTACCCACCGTTTACCGTAGGCCTATGGGACATCATACTCCGCTAAACTATCACTTGCCACCAAGCTGCTGCTAGCTAGGCTAATAACCTAATGGCCATATTTACAAGAAGTACAACAACCTTTGAAGCGAAAAATCTCAGACAAAAAGGAGGACGAAGCACGTACAAAAAGAAAGTTCTATGAGTAATGGAGGTTTGGAGATAAAGGAGTTGTAAGAGGCTGCCTACGGTATGATGCCGAGGCCATGGTGATGAGTTGTTCTGTGTGTCGCCAGCATGCCAAAGACACGAACAGAAACAACTAATTTGAAAAAACAAAACCTTATCTCAATGAAATGTACTGAAACAAATGTATATGTGACAAAAAAAGGCAATTTATGATTTTGGCCAACAAATGTTTTTGATTTGATTCAATTTTTTAAATGGTCCATTGTAACCAGAGTATCAAGCTTAAAAGTACACTGCAATTCATTCTAAATGTACAGTATAGTGCAATCTAAAAGCAGTCTTTTACAGATCAGTGTTAGTTCTAGGAAGATGCAGCAAACCAATACTGTGAGCGGGTGCTATGTGTTCCATATTATCCTCCTCATAGTAACAACCTGGCAAACATAATATATGGAGGTTTATCTATACATGATGGCACTGGTCTAGTAAGAAAAGAGATCTAGATGAACTGCATTGTCTCAATATTCACTTTTATTCACTTTATCTTTATTTTTATTATTTGATTGTCTTTCAAAATGATCTACTCTGGTGCTTAACTTGGCAAAGGGAATACTGTTTGTCCAATATGGTTACGCCCCCAATTTAGAGAATTGCCATAATGCAGTATGATATTTTTATGTAGGCATTCATAATGTAATTTAATTATTTAAATCTTTACTTACTACTACTATGGAAATGCAGATCAGAACCCGGTGTAGCCTACATGAACAGAGTGTTTGCTTCTGAACCATGAAAGTCACGTTATCTCATCTGTAATGGCCTCACCATCATCAAACTTGCAATATACTGCCTAGAGATGGTTATCACTGCCGGACATCCCTGTTCAACAGTTCAACCCCAGCTTACCCTCATCAACCAACCAATCCCTAAAACAACAAAAGAGGAGATAAAAGCAGTGCTGTGTAAACCACAGAAGCCTCTCTTCCTCTTGAGCACAAAACCCATGGCCACTGCTTCCCCTGTTAAAGATTGCAGCAGGATTTCATCCAGGAAAGGATAATTATTCTCTTAGTTAATCCTAGTTCTGTGGTCTTGGTGGGATAAGCCTGACTATGTGGCAAAGGAGCACCACAGGATGTCATGAAAAGAGTTGAAATGAACAGCAGCTGAAATGACAACATGCATAACTATTCATTTAGATTGATAATATTCATGCTTTGTATAAATGTGTAATTTTGTGTATGATTATCAGAGTTTTTTGGGTTATTTGATCTATGAAGTGGAACACAGTGGAATAATTTTCTTCAGATGGCACTTAGTAAGTGATTTGTAACATTATAGCCTACAGATTATGCTGTTTGTTCACCACACAAAGCGCTCCTATTAAATCTCATCAAACATAACAGCCCATATCATGTCTTCTCTGCCTCACACTCCTTAGAGATACACGCTGCCTTGTCTATCTGGTCTGGACTAGGTCCAAAATCCTCTCGCAAAACCTACATTTGTGTAACAAGATCTGGACATTGAGACACACGCCTGCCACAACAAATTGGCCTCATGTAGAGAGAGAGAAAAAAAAGAGGGGAGGTAGGGGGAGGGCTGCAAAGCTAGTGAAGATGTAAGCTAGCAGAGGGAAATCTTAGAACCTCCATAGCCTGGAGGGGCCCTGCCCCCTGATGCTCAGCATTTGGCCTCGGCCCAAATCGTGAGGACAAACATCACGTCTTCTTCAATTAGAAACACTTCTCTCCGGGTAGGCAGAAGATGGTGAACAAGGAGCGGGTTTTCTTTAAGACAGACAAGGTGTTTACTTAACTTTGACTAGGAATGATCTCTTACCCCAGTGAACCTTTTAGAGAAATTTGTTATTTGAAGTCTGGAGGTTTGGAAATGAGCAGGTTTAACTGTCGTATTTGTGAATTGTGAATCTAACTGTACTTAAGTAAACTACATAAGTAAAGTTTTTGTTGCGCGTGGTTGAAAGAATACTATGTATGATTGTTATTGTTTAACGTTTTGGACTCTACAAAGAAAAAGGAAAATTTTGAGCTTGATTTCAGATGGGCAAACATGTTACTCAAATTTTCACTGTTTCACTGCTGTGAAAATCAAATATTCTTTCCCAACTACCTTTTCTGTGCCATATTTCTGTTTTCCTGTTTCTGTTTGGCAGCAGGTGTAAGTGTGAGATGAATGTGTCCTTGTGGTGTGTAGCACGGCTGGCTGCAAATTTAATGCATATGCTTGTAAATCAGAACTTTCTCTTGTCTAACGTCCAATTCACATCCACGGCCTCTGTATAATGTTTTCATTTCCCTGGCCATGTTTTTCTTGCAATGAAGGTGTAAATGAAATCACTTGTCCACCTGCCAAAAGAATTGCAGCTGCATAAAGTGTCAGCATTGATTTGTTTTATAAGCCTGGGACTTCTTTGTTTTTGTTCTACTTTAGACTTCTTTGTTTAATAACTATGTTAATGTTAATAAGCACCAGCTTCCTCTCCCTTTAAAAATGGAAGGGGACATGGTTTGTAGAATTGGGGAAAAAGTAAGACTAAAAATAGCCTATAGCTTCCCTCCACAGCCAAGATGCTTATATATGTCCAAAGATTAATCAGTGAGGTCCTTAGTCACCTCATAGATGCATACACATTGAGAGAGGCATGCAGACATTCATCTGATCATCCATCTGCCTGCCCCTTCATGTGTCTATTCATCCATTCATAATTTGGCATCTTACCATTAAACCTTTACTGTTTCAAATACATTTCCATATGAGCAAACCAAAGGTTTTATTGGTATCTGCCATCCTCTTTCATATCATTCAACCATCCATGTTGGCATCAATTGAAAATGTGCAACAAAGGGTTACAGTTCTATCTCCACCGCAGCCAGAAAGACTGCCACTGTGTTCTTTGTAACATAAGACAGAGCCCAGGAGTTTGGAGGATGACTTTTAGAGTATTTGTTGACTCAACATGGGAAGGTAGAACATCACCAAAGTTGTTCTTAGCAGGGTGAAGAAATGTACTATATAAATGGGATATCAAAGCACATAGTATAAAATATCTGGAGAATGGTATCTCTACTGTATGCAGATGCTGTCTCCTTTTAGCTTGACTACAATGATCTGCAGTGAACAATGGATGCTTTTCAGCTAAATGTGATGATTAAAATGAGTATTAGCACCCCAAAGTAAGATGCCATTGTGGCCTGAAATCCCCTTGGTGAAACAGGAATAGCAACCAAGCTGTCTAACCACAGAAAACCTGACCTGATTTCAGCTACTTACTTCATTGCAATAATGACACTAGATTATCAAATGTTAATGTTAACACCTCAACCTATTACAATCTTTAACAGGAGCGTGGTCAATAGTGGGCAACTCCATGTGTGTGAATGTTAGTGCTGTTCATTCATTTTTTGTCATGAAACACTTTTCTTCCATTCCACAATGTTATGCTAGTTTTGTAGTACTACTTTTGGTAAATCATACAGATTGCCAACATCTCCAAACTCTCACCTCCACTGTATATTTTTGTATGCAACGTGCGTAAATCCCTCATTGTCTTCATGAATACTAGAGTGGAGCCACGTTTTTGTCAACAGCTGCAGAAAGCAAAGAAACATCAGCTCAGTAGATTCAGTGGTTACTGTAAAATTAACCCCATTCCCACTGAAAATATCATTTCACCAACCCTTCCCCATAGAAGAGTTATTGGATGTGTCCCTTCCCTTAGTGTATCCAGAGCACAATGGGTTAACACAGAGTCTTCATGTCTTGGCAGCAATCCCAGACTAGGACATGCTGCTGCACGTGGAGATGCAGACTGTGAAACATCTGTTTGGTAGCATTGTAACACATACACACACACACGCACACGCACACGCACACGCACACACACACACACACACACACACACACACACACACACACACACACACATACACATTTTGCAATTCTGTACATAATGTGCAAAAACACAACCACAAATCCTCTTTCTTGCTGGCTTTTTCTTAAATTTCAAGATAACAGCATGACTCATCAATTTCTATCATATCTGATGCAAGAACACTCAACCTTTCATTCATTCATTCAACTGTCAAGTCGTTAAACTAGCGATTTGAGAAGCTCCTGTAAATGTCAAGAAAAAAAAGTAAGATGCTGTAGCATTGTCTTTATTAGATGATATATTTAAGTGGCCAAGTTAAATACCTGTTTGTATTGTAATCTTCTCCTTCAAATAAATGCATGTTCAAAAGCCATGTGTTATAGAAAGCTATTTTTTTAGAAAGTTTTTGTTTCTATTAAACAGCCACTGTTGCAGAATAAATGGTTTTACCAATTTAAAAAACTGTAAAGTTCATACTTAAATTGAGAGCTTTAAAAAAAATAGTAACAATTGCATGTTGTTGGTTTTATTTTACTTTTCTTTTTCTTTTCTTTTTGGTGGGGGGGGGGGGTCCTTACCCGAAGTAAGGGTCTAAGGACAGAGGGTGTCATATGCTGTACAGATTGTAAAGCCCCTTGAGTCAAATTTGTGATATTGGGCTTTATAAATAAATTTGACTTTACTTGAGTGTTGCTTCAAGTAATCTGCTAATTCAGGCGACAAATGGATTTCTTCCCCCCTTCTCTCTCTCTCTTGCACTTGTGTTTCATGGTGTATAACAGAGGCCCTTTGTTTATTTAAGACCAGACATGCGGTATGCCACACATTTGAGGTGTGGTGCCCTGAAGCAGTCAAGTAAATGAAAATCTCAACACTTGAAAGCAGCACAGAGAAGCAGCAGAGAGAAACAGCTGTTGTGCATACGCCTTGCTGGAGTGAAACTGAGAAAACTGAGAGGGGGTAGTTCCCTGGCCTAATCCTACAACACAGTAAATTTGAGAATATCAATATGAAAGACTTGATTTAACTGCATTAGTCACCCCATCTATGATATATCTGTAATATATATGTATTTGTATTTCCACCATGTTGCCGCTCCGCTCCCTGCTGAAGGCTGTCGGAGTGGATTTGTGCCCACAGGGGGTAGAGCACAAGTAGAATTACTACCCTGGCCATGCCACTCGACTCGCTCACCTCCTGCTACAGGTGTGTTGTCTGATTAGCTTGTCTGAGGGAGTAAGTTATCTCTTTGTTCTCTTCCCCCATTATTTTTTTGCTCTTCCAGGAATGGTACGCCCTGCGCTGCCGGTAAAGCATCGTGTACAGATGTCACACCTCTTTCCGTCGACCCAGCTCATGTCACTCACTAAACTGAGGTTATGGGTTCACTGAGCTACAAAAAAACTTCCCTGAAAGTCTTTATGTCAGATCAGCACAACTTAAAAGAAGATACAGCACACATGCCAAACCAGACAAACACCATTACAGCAATTAGGAAACATTAGATGTTGTCTTGATAAGAGCCGATTTTTGATTTTGAAGTTTATTTGGAAATTCATCTTTTGATTTTCCCTCTTTGCAACTCCATGGGATTGCAGAGTAAGTTTCTCAGAAGCAGAAGTCCCAGAGCTAGTACAGTGAGGTTCAATGTCTTGCTCATGGGCACCTCAGATGAGTAAATGCTGTACAATCACAAGCATTGAAACTTTTTTTCTGGGACTCCTGCCCACAAATGACACCCAGTTACACCAGCACAGGAAATATTGTAGTGTCTTAACATGCTGTATAGGTGAAAGACAACAGTGGGGTTCCCCAAAATCACAGGATATATATACGAACATGCGGCATCACATCCTGCCTTCCTCTCAACTGCTTTACCACATCACATTGAAGAAAATGCACGCGCTCTCGCACACACACACACACACACACACACACACACACACACACACACACACACGCACATACAACCTTGAGTACATTCCCACACAAAGGATGAGTTGAATAGTTGCCTGTGGTGTTTCAGTTTTGTTTTCTCTGCTACTGTACTTCACCTACTTTCGAGGCTTTTTTTCGTTGCTGCCTGTTTGCATTTTAACCTCTTTATCATCCTTCTGATCTTCTACAATATACAATGAGAGCATGACCTCTATTCAGTATTTATCTGAAATCGTGGAAAGATTGCTTAGAAGGGCTGTTCCTAATTGGCCTACATTGTAATAAAAAGATGACAAAACTTGTGCATAACATTACAATGCCTTTTAAAGGGAAATTGCAGAATTTAGTAAGACATAGAAAACATTAATCCAGAGAGAGAGAGAGAGAGCTGTGTTTCACTGTCTATCTGACTCAATGCCCAGTGTGCAATAATGACAGAAGTAAAGCACACAGCAGTGATCACTGGGATAAGCTCTCAGACCTTCCATACACTCCTCTTCACTCTAATTGACGAGTGTAATTTGATGGCACTCGTAACAGAGTTAGAAAGCAATTAGCGTCATGGCCCATCGGCACAAACAGTGCAGAGAGCCCACCTGTGGGTCACTTTTTAATTTGGTGAAGTGCACAGTGCTTAGCACAGGACTCTGCCTTTGATATACTCAGTAGATGGTAAATCCTTTTAGCGCTAACTCCACAAACTACCCCACCGACCAATATCCATCTAATCCACTGGTTAGGAGCTCACCAAGCTGCACAACAAATTATTAGGGTGTCATCTGGCCTAGGATTAAAATCCAGACTCCACATAAAAAGAGAAGAAAAAGTAGAGATGAAAGGGAGGGGAGGAGATGGGAGAGAAGAAAGATGAGGCAATAATGGGGGAGGGTGTTTAATTAAAGCGACTGATCCGTGCTGTTTGTTGAAGGACTAATTGTCTTTCCCCCTGAGGAGGCTGTTTCCTCAAGGAGCCTCTCCAAATTATACTCCAGACGGTAAATCCTTGTTGGTGGTGAAGACTGCAGCACTAACTGGAAAGGAAAGAATAATTCAAGGAAATAAGTTCATTTCAAAACAATAACAGCTAGTATATTCTCTTTGTTCCTTTTGCACTTCGGAGATATGGTTGGTCCCTGGCGTCTGTGTTTGTTCTAATTAGGCCAGCATTGTTGATCATGTCAGACATTGTTCTGTCCCTCTTTTTGTGTTTAACATGTAGTCCCCAGGCAAGGTACTTGACCCAGAATGACCTTTGACCTCTCATTAAACCAGCTTTCCTAGCTGTGCTCATCTGGCCAACATTTCAGACTTTGCTACCTTTGACTGTAACCCTGCCCTTGAGCAAAACTCCACATGGCTCCACATTACATAATATATACAGTACATGTTGGTCATTGCTCAGTATGTTTATGTACTCATGAGTTCATACCATTTGAATGTGGATGATTTAAAGGGCATAACAGCAGGTTATTACGGTATTTTATACCAGGATCAACTCTTACTTAGCTTAATTACTGCATGGACACGATATAGTCCATCTTGTCAGCACAGCTGTTAAATACCAGAGGTGAAATGGATGCCTAGTGGAGCCCGACTAGAGGTCTTTACAGGTCCACCCAGTTCCTAGTGACCAAAACCTGACCAAAGACCTGAGTACCGGGTCCAAATTATATTTAGTCTAATTGGTTTGGGTAGGGTCTCGTTATGTTGCCAATATTCTTGGTTTTGAGTGTCAACATGTGTCATTATCAGCTCTGATAATGAGCTCTGCCAAAATCATTTTAGGGGAAAGACGTTTTTTTAGGTGAGACAGATGTGATGTGCAGGAATGTTCATGTAGTTCTACTCTGACTGTAGCTGCTCATTTATTGATGATCCATTATGCTGCTGTCAGTATTGTTGGGGTTCTCCATTTGGGTTTGTTTGGATTGACTCCATTTTGAATTGAAAACCAATTTGTGGGTGTTAGGTGCAGGTAGGTTTTCCACTGGTCTGTTTCTGATCAATCCAGATTTCTGCATCTGTGAAGACCTTTAGTCCTGACAATTAAAAAGGCACCATAGCCCTCACTTTAGTGTCCCCAACTCCTCCTTTAGCAAACTCCGAGTGACACACTAAGCTTCAGCCATAGGTAATTGATCTTATCATCCACAAGAGCAATGGAAAGGAATTATGGAAATTTAAATTACAAAGGAATTATGAGTAATGAGAAGGGAAAGATTTTTTTGATAGAGTTTCACACTGTCACACAGCCAAGTTTACAACTGCAAATGAAGAAGATACAAAACATACAATGTAACTAAACTCACACTATCAAAGAATCAATAAATTGAAATATGACTGAACTTTGGTTATTTGCTTTGCTAATTCAGTTATCAGTATGCTTGACTGTTATTGGATGTAGGTTTTGTAATTAAAAAGTCAAATTCTTAAACAATCCACAGGACAAAACACAGGATACATATATTCCCCTCTTGGTATTCCAGTAGTTTAGTGCTGACAGATAATCATAAATTTAAAGGAGAATTCCGGGCAATTTTTACGTTAATCTTGATCGCTATAAGTATGTGAGTACTGTCGATAGCAAAAAAAACGAGCCGAATCGGTGCTAGCTAACTGGAGCTGCTGCAGCTAATGCCGAGAGCTCCCACTTAGCTAGAACGGCAGTTTTGGGGGCATATCATAAAGAGTTAACAGACACAAAATGCAATTAAAATGTCTGTGCAACATGAACAGGGCCCTTACATGACAACAAGATGCGTTTTCAACTCAGACATTGTTTAAATTCACCTACCCTGTTAGCTGCTAGCTGCCGTCTGGGATGAGTGAGTGTGTTCAGCCAGGCTTCGGTAATAATCATCAAGCAGCAGTTCCCTGTGTATTTGTAGCATATATATCCATTTTGTGTGCGATCCATCTGGCGTTGGTGAATAGTAGTCTCTGCAGTGGCGAACTGTGTGTTAGTTGCCTTAGCCAGGCTAGCAGGGCCGACCGGCATCCTTCTAATTCCTCCCCGCCTGCCGCGGCCGACAACAATCCACGGGCGCCCGCTGGTCTGGTGGATGTCCTCCAGGGGACAGTTCATGCTTTGGCGGCGAAATTTTTGCGGCGAAAAAAGTTTATTTCCCCCTCAAAAATAGGTAATTGAGCACAGTAGTGGTTATGATTATATCAGTGACTATGTAACTACATGGAAACGGGCCAAATGATGCCTAGGGAACAGATACTGATAGAACTGCTGCTTGATGATTATTACCTAAGCCTGGCTGAACACACTCACTCATCCCAGACGGCAGCTAGCAGCTAACAGGGTAGGTGAATTTAAACAATGTCTGAGTTGAAAATGCATCTTGTTGTCATGTAAGGGCCCTGTTCATGTTGCACAGACATTTTAATTGCATTTTGTGTCTGTTAAGAGGCACAAAGGCACTCTTTATGATATGCCCCCAAAACTGCCGTTCTAGCTAAGTGGGAGCTCTCGGCATTAGCTGCAGCAGCTCCAGTAAGCTAGCACCGATTCGGCTCGTTTTTTTTTGCTATCGACAGTACTCACATACTTATAGCGATCGAGATTAACGTAAAAATTGCCCGGAGTTCTCCTTTAAGCTGATTAAACTAGCATGTACAGTATACTATCCAACAGGCTAAGTTATGTGTTCAGTCCCAGCACAGCCTCCTATTGGAGTACATCAAACTGTCACTAGGCAGTTTAAACCAGTCAGATTTCCAGAACTCCACCTACATAGACAAAGCCAATCCTCTGGCCCCCGCTTAACCAAACAAAATAGGAGAGAAAGGAACGAGCTGAAAGATCCCACAGCGCTGGACAATGAAACAGTGTAGATTGGACATATGTGAATGTGAGTGTGCTGAAAGAGAGAAAGCTAACAGAGAAGAGGCCTGCCTGTATTAGCTCTCTGTGTTGATGTAGCTGCAACGTCACCCAAGTCTGAGTCACAATCCCGTCCTCTGGCCTGAGTTGCAGGCCTGAGTTCTGACTAACTATCCACATTGATAAAATGTCCATGTCTAACATCCAACTCTCATTGACTGTGCCCTTTTTTTTAGCATTGGTAAAATATGTTGCAAGGAGGTTAAATTGAGCATTATATTGAAAATGCTTTAGAATATAATATCAAGAGAGTTAAAACCTACTGTGTCCTTTTGTGCACAAAGTTGCAAACTCCTGCAGGGAAGCATGTGAAATCCATACTCCATTGGACATTTAATCTCAAACACTTATATTAAATAAAATGCAATGGTCGCTAATGGATCTATTCGCCTGCCATTCTGTAGCTGAGGTTTGTCGGTGAGTCTGTGTGTGGACATGTGAGTCGACCTGGCACCCTTGCAATATTTCCAGCCTGGACTAATACGTTTAACAGCCAGCTGCAGCCTGAATGGGGCGCAACAGGAAACACATAGCTGTCATCAAAACACACTGTACTGGCCAGGGGTCTTGGTGATAAAAAAAAAGGGGTTTAATTTATGCAGTGATTATGTTTTCATGATCCCAGAGAGGGTTGGAGATTTACTGTCATAGATAGAGTTGATATATGGTTTAATTTTGTATTTTTTGTGGGAGGGAGAAGGTTAAAAAAAAAACTCCAGCAGCAACATCTCCATCTGCATTGTAAGGAAGTTAGCAGTACTGCCTCTTTGCTTCCACTCTGCATGGAGTGGGAGCAGCAGTCACAGATGGTGAACAAATGTTCTTTTGAGGGAGCGTTGCACAAGACTTGGTTCTTGCACGGCCCAGCAGTGAGCTAGCTTTGCTGCAGATGGTTTAAAAAGCAGCCTCCAACAAACACGACTTCTTCCATCAATTTGTGATGCAATGCAACTTGGAGAGTAGGATGTATGCTTGCTTTATTGTATTTTTCACTTTGTTTGTGGCGGAGCACTTGCCAAATCATTTTACTCATTGATTGGCAGCCTACACATGGCCTTGTAATAGTAATCAGTCTCATTGTTTCAACGTCATCACCCTAAATGCAATTGTAGGAGCTGTTACATAATCTGAGGGCTTTGTATGTGACATATTTATTAATTTGGAATAAATCTACTACCTGTGTAATTAGTGGATATTAGAAACGGCTATATCGATATATTGGTGCAGACAGGTGTAATACTTATGACAAGTACGACCTCTGACAAATACTATTATGACACATGTCCTTCTGTTATCTATGTAAGGACTTACAAAACCAAAAGCAAACAAAACCAATCATGCAAATGTGATGGAGCTGTAGGTAAATCATCTTAGAGTAAATTTGAAAACAAAGAAATTTGAAACTCACATCAATTGCGATGTGTCTTCTCTGACAGCAAACACACTGCCAGGACTTGACCTGCTGTCATGGCCATTACATTAATGTGAGAACATGCGATGACTGAGAATTCTTCTAATGAACGAGTTAAGATTAATAACAAGATTGGAACAGGAGCCGTGGAGGAGAGGGGACAGAGGAATGAAGAGGGTCCAAAGAGGGTTGCCCTTGTGTGCAAACAGTGATGCACATTGTTTTTGTGAGTAGGTGTTTTGGTCTGGATTGGTGGGCCCGGTGCTGTAATTGCTGTTTGGAATGTCAGCCTGGTTAGAGGATGTGCTCTGACAACTGGGTTTCATTGTCCATGTGCACGCCAACGCCAGAACTCTGGAGTCACGTACTACAATTAAGATTATGAGCTTTTATTAGCTCATGTCTTTGTCTCCATGGTAAGTGCGTACTGCACAGAGAGTCATTTGACTTTTTAACTGGTCTGAATGGTCAGAATGTAAAACAACCATGTGATGTCTATCTTGAGAATTAAACTAATTCATGTAGTATGCATGCATAGTATACTTGTGTGTTTGCCCATTTATATATGTATGTGTGTGTGTGTGTGTGTGTGTGTGTGTGTGTGTGTGTGTGTATGTGTGTGTATGTGTGTGTGTGTGTGTGTGTGTGTGTGTGTGTGTGTGTGTGTGTGTGTGTGTGTGTGTGTGCGTGCGTGCGTGTGTGTAGGGTCAGGGTATAGATGCATGTGTCTGTGCTGATAAGAAGTTGAATATCTGTCATAGCTCTATTGAAGCAATAGATACACATAGTGTAGGAATAAGGTTAGTAAGTTGTCTGCCTTTTAACCTCTACTGAACATTAAACAGTGGTTGGCCTCAGAGTAAAATGTCTTTGATTTAGTAAAACTGTTGTTTGCTACCCATAGGTGAATCAAACCTTTGTACACAAAAACATTACAAATAATGCTATGACTTTGTATGATACATTTTCCTTGTATCCTCCTTTATTCTGCATTACTGTAAGTAATATAGGATACTATTACTCAATGGTAAGCAAGAGTCCAAGTTGTTGGGATAATAGTACACACGTTTCCCATGCTTCAAATAAAAACAAGTGCTTAGCATTTCTTCACTTCTTTTTAGCTAAAATGGCTTTTACATTTTACAACTTTATAGTGTTTATCTTCCTTACAGAAACCAAACAACATTTGGTGATAAGCCTGTCATATGCAACATAGTGTCATCAGCTGCAACCATCATATTCCAAAACAAAAACACAATTTCTGTACTAAGTGACAGCTTTAGATTACTGTAATTTATAACATTGCTGACGGGAACACAAGCAATTTCCCGAGTTCATATGTGTTTGCAATTCTATATAATTATATATTTTTACACATTGATATATTGATCTACCTAATAATAAATATTTTGTTTGATTTTGAGGACCGTAGATTTTACCACTCAGTGACTGTCTCAGATTGACCCGTGACACAGACCTTCTATATAAGGATAAACAAAATCAGCAAAAAGGAGAAAGAAAATCTTTGCTGTACAGCAAATGAAAACAAAAGAGCCACACTTCCAAAAAATGTTAGCTGTTGTAAGTTGTTGGTGTCAAATGTGTGTCTACAGAAGATTACAGTAAGCACCACCCACAGGAACCACTTTACACTGGGAATGTGCAAGATACTATGGGCAAATGGGGCGCTTCAGCCTCACAACTTCTTCATATTATTATTTTTTATGAAAACAATAATCCACTGGAATAAACAAGCTTCGTGTGGTTGGACCCACACCCTACAAACCTTTTTTTTATATAGATTTTTTTTTAACCCTCTTAAACTTTACATTATACCAAAATGGGATTTCCAATCATTATAAATTAGCCTATTTAATGTCCTAACCCCTAATTGACAAAAACACAGACAGAGAATGTTTTCATAATTACTACTGTGATCAAACAAAAAATGGCTGTACATTGGATTTACACAAACATTTAAACACAATGTCCCAACTGAACAGCTCTTTAGTATTGCTCGCATTTGCTTGGAAAGGTTAGTGTTCAAGTTAACAATTTTTGTTGGAATGAATTCACAATTGTATTTGACAATTTGTTTGTAAACTCTTTTGAGGCTGGCAAGCATGCAAATGTACTATGGGTAGATGCTTTTCAATTTAGTGGTATCCCCTTCTGTATTCATGTATGCCAAGTGTAGCAGAGGTCCAACGCTGCAGAGCTTGTGCTTGCTAATATGAAGTTAGTAAATGTTTGCATGCACAGTGTGTGTGTGTGTGTGTGTGTGTGTGTGTGTGTGTGTGTGTGTGTGTGGGTGTGTGTGTACAAAAAGTAAAGGGTATCAATATGTTGTGAAACATTAAATTGACTCAGAATTATCATCATGTGTTATGTTTGCAATTGGTTAGTTGCCAAGCAGTTTAGATGCAATGATGATCTCTCTCTCTTTCTGTTTTTTCTCTCTCTCACTCTCTCTCTCTATCTCCCTGTGTGTCTGTCTCTCTGTCAGACAAGCTTGGAGTCTCATTGTTCTGCAGGAAATGCTCTCATCATACAGACTGCAGGCTTGTATACTCTAGAGTTAACCTTATAATAGCGTTACCAGCATTTAACCAACTAGCTTCCGCTTGACTTTATGTTGAAGCCCCGTTACAGATACAAAATAGAAAAAACGACACTCTGCTAGGCTCTCTCAGAAAAGCTCGACAGAGACAGAAGATGACACATAAAGTGGGGAAACAAAAGAACAGTTTTTTTATATTATATCTGTATTTTGTTTTGACAGTTTGCTTCAAACCTACAAGAAGCTAAAAGGTGGATTTGTTTGGCATCTTCTGCCTTGAGGCCTTCCAGACTTTGAGAGAGCCATGAGGGGGGGGGGCAGCTGCAGCTTCTGCCACTCGTAAAGACTGACACATATTTACTTACATGCACTCACCGTCTCTTTCTTCCTCTCAAACACATGCACAAATACACACTTAGAGAGCAGAGATCCCCTTTAATGGATGGTGCAGGTGTGAGGATGTTGCCATGTGGGAATTTCCAAAAGCCATGAAATATGCAAGCTATAATGGTGGGGCCAATAGTAGCCTCCGCTTAACAACATGTGTCCAGAGGAAGGGGTTTTTACTGGACAAGCAGCACACCTGCCCTGTAAATATTGTGTCACCTACCTCTATGTTATATAGGTGCTTCCACCCAAATCATCCATCTTTACACTGAAATATCTGTTTAAACTAAACATCTACTTACATTTTAGAATTCATTAATTAGCTTTACACTTAATTGTGATTTTTTTGTTGGAATCATTCAAAAACAACCTAAAAATTAACTAAAATCTACCTTTAGAGGATCAGTAGACCTGTCAATAAGCTTTATTTTTTTTTTGCACTTTTGAGGATAATTTAGCAGTGACTGATTTATTTATCCAGTAGATGCGTCTCTGATCTTTTTTAATCGGTCCTGTAGGTTGAGAATGGACCTGAATATCAGCATCTGTGCTCAGCCTCGTCAGTATCTTCCCAGTCTTTCTCATTTCATTAGGAATCACTCAGCACTTCAGAGATGCATTCAATTACACTCCAATGGTAATTAAATGTTCCTCAAATGAGTTCATTTAAATCATCTTCATTTGGGCTTCAGTCGGGTTTTTAATGCTGAGTGCTCAACGCAGGGCTCAAATGAACATTAAGCGCCTCACCCACTGGGAGTGTTTGAAGGGCCATGCTCACAATCACAGTCAGATGACATTTTAACCAGCTTAGCAGCATAACAATTGAGAAGATATCATTATTAGGAACAGACACAGACTGCAAGATTCAAACACATAAAGGCTTTGGTAATATTGGGTAGCACAGTGAAGCAAGTAACACACATTTGCAGGTCAGAAATAGCTCTGATTAAGATAATTCCATAACCTTGCAATTAGAATGTGGTGATTAGTCTTTTTGCCATAAGACCAAATATGACATTATCCATGATAACTTAGCTCACTATGTTAGATTACATCTGATTTGACACGGGTAATAGGGATGATCTGAGAGGGGACAAAATTCATTCGCTCACGTTTCATTGTGACAAAGGTTTTCCTCATAAAAGGTTTAGATCGCATGACAATAAAAAAAAAAATTAAATGTCATTGCAAATCCTACAATTAGAAATGGCTGAAATTCAGGACCAGAGTTTTAAAGTTGCAGGATATTATGGGAAAGTTAAATATGATCAGCCCGAGCCCACACTAAAACTTTATGGTCTCTCCTTCTCCTCTAATAGGTTTTCTTTTACTAATCAGACAATGCACCGTAAATGCTACAGGTTTAGTTTTATAGTGGCTAATGCACCACTCTAAAAGCTGTAAACTCTTTCCTATGATGTTAACTTCTGAGTGGAACATAAGTAAAGTGTATTCAGAAAAAAATACACTTTTAATCGGCTCTATTGTGTGTTAAAAGGTCCACCTCGTTCCACAATAGCCCAACGCTGTAAAGTCCAACATAATAAATGTAATAATTATGTGTTGGTGAAATAACTGTAAATCATTTAATGACCCTACAAGGCGAGAGTTATTTTTAAAAGGGGATTCATCAATATTCTCCAGGGGTACATGAAGAAAGGTCAGAAAATCTCTCATTAGGCTATGAGCATGCGCATGTGTGTCCCCCTATGTGCATTTGTGTAGCCATGCATGCATTTGGGAGTTGGTTTGTGTCATTGTATCTGCTTGTGAGTTCCTATTTACTTGTTAGTCCGTGATGTGTACTGTGATTGGAAATATCTATGATATCAGAAGAACACAAGACAAGAGAGGCATCCTGATCATCCATGCACAAATATGCAGTCATCTTTTATCACTGAGCTGAACTGTCTGACCAACTAAAACAAAAAGAAAGTTATTACTTTTTTAATAATTGTGATACGTCTACATACTCTGTTGTGTAAGAGAAGAATAAGACTTGAGGACAGATTTTGTTTGGTAACCCCTTCTAGAAATGATCAAATAGTGGTTTAGGCAGACAGCCATTACTCCTCTTTATCGTCACTGTGTCAATGGCCTGTAATGTCATATTTGATAAACACTGAATGACTAAACGACAATGAATAGATGGTCTCATTAAGTTCAGTGTAATGACCCTGTAAGAGATGAGAAATGAATCGGAAAACATCATAGATAAGGTCATATCTGTGAGGTAAGCAACAACAAAAAAGCTAAACATAAACTCAATAAGTGTGATTGTCTGTTTACTTACTATAAATGTGAACATGTCATTAGTGTGTTATCTTCCACAGCTATCACTCGCCATACACACACAAACTCACCACACATTTCTTTTCTGCACATTTTCATGTGCTCAACAACAGACGACAGGGCAAAGCATTTCAGCTAGGGGGCTAAAAAGTCTCTTATATTTCTATTGGATCTCTGCTGTAATAAGCTTGCTAAGTCTCTGTAATTGTGAAAATGATACTTTAATATTAGTGTCAGTTCTAGGCTACAGTAGCAGCTGGGGGGTGGAGGCAAGAGACTGGCCGAAGAACCGAGTAGGAGGCGATAACTCCTGCATACATTGATGTAATTCCTATTGGCCCTAACTTTAAAGAGGTGGACACGAAAAGATTGTATGCATTTACATAAAATCTAATGCAAGCCAACGCTATATCCCTAACACAATCTCGACCTTTCGGAATTTTTTATTTAGCCAGTAAGAGAAGTGTTGGTAACTTTATGATACTGTTTGTAGTCATATTAAGTATTTATGTTGATTTGCACTATTGCAGACAGTATTTTGCTCCTATACTACTCAATTTTAAAGTACAAAAACAATGACGTGATTAAAAATGTTTTCTCTGTTACAAAAAAACTGCTCAGCCTAAATTTGTTATAATGTAAAATATAACTTTGTTTGGTCTAGTAGAAAACTGTTTTGTTGTACTGTAAGTAATTGAGGCACACACACATAGATACACGGGTTAACAGGCACGCTCAAGCACCACACACACACACACACACACACACACACACACACACACACAGTTAGAGATGAAAGTCTAAGTTGCGTTAAAGCATCGAGGGCGTCCAAAGGAGATAACCCTTGAAAGCTATCCAACAGTTAATATGCCATTAAATTGCTATACACATTAACCTTACACATGACAGCAAACCAATACATTATGTTCATGTGAATGCAATTATGACTAATATGCAAGCCACTCTGCCAACTCTTGTGCAATATTGACCAGTCTCCTTCGATTACTCTACATATGGTGAACAGAGTAGCCTACATTTACAGGCCACACAGTATTAATTAGCAACCATGTTATTTAACTTGACAAATATTCAGTTGGAAGGGGAAGTGGAACAAATATGAGATATTAAACCTCAAAACTCTGTCATCCCTGGTCATGTGAAACTGAGACAGTCTAGAAAACACGTGTGACTCTGCTGTTCACAGCACTGTAACACATTCACTGGTTTACTGCCGGTCCCTCGCCCTCAAGCCACAGAACTGATACTGACTCGGGTCGTACACTGGAGTTCTCCAGTCACACAAAGCCCACTAGCTGTAGCCTACCAAATACTTTCCACATTGTCAGAGAGGCCATCCAAAATCCACCTCAGACTACAGATTTGCTCTCTTCCTGACCTTGTTTTGTCTGCTCTGTCCTCTGTCCCACCCTTCGCAGCCTCACCCTCCTTCTGACTAATGGATTAAGGTAATTATGCCATGGCTGTGCCCACATTCTGTTGGTGGGGTGGCAATTGATATTCCAGCTTTGTTGTTCTCACTACACTGTTGATTAAATTGCATTGCCCCAGAGCATTACCAGCCCTTCACGTTAACAGAGATGTAAAGCACAGGTAGTGTTTCTGTCTTCTTCATCTTAAAGTTAAAAGCGGTGCTCAAACAAAGTTTTTTTTTCATATTAAAAGTGTGTGACTCTATTATTTCACCTGTGTTGCATGTGTGTGTTTGCAGGGGCTATCAGCTTTCAGGTATTCACCAATGCAGACATGGATACAGTAATAGGCTCAGGTTAGGGGTGGCTACAAAAGTGTTGGAATGTAAAGAGGCTGATTAGATGGCCTTATCAAGCCCTGACTGGAACTAAGCAACCCCCACAACCACACACACACACACACACACACACACACACACACACACACACACACACACAGTCTAACAGACATACAGCAAACAACTCACTGACCTCTGCTCTTTCCACTCAGTCGCCTCTATCTCTCACCAGAATGACACGAGTTCAGACTGATACCCCAACTAATAGTCTAATCTTAATTACATTCTTCATGTTATTGCTGAGTTTCGGTCAAAGGATTGAATTTGTTTACATTTCAACTTTTTATTAGAAGATTATTTCAAGCTAGTGGCAGATGTCTTGCATACAGTATCTCCACAAACTTAAAAGAAGTGTCACTATAGACAAGAGTCAATGCAAGTTGTATGTTCATGTCTTTCACCTAGGACAGAGAGGACATTTATGGGACTGTTCCTTGGTGTTTACTTCTAACAAGGTTGATTTTAAACTTCAGTGATTCTAATTTCTTTTTTAAACTCATTGTCTGGTCTGTTGCTCAAAGACAATTCTCACCACTGTCTGAGTATTGGAAAATCAGAGAACCCACTAAACCCTCACCCGTGACATCATCCTAAGCGCAGGAGCGTGTTATGGCACCACGTTGTGTTTTGTTGTTTGCTCCCTGTTTATAAGCTAAACACTTCTGTTGAACCAAACCAAGTATTTGCCATCATATTACAAACACGTATACATACATAGTGCTGGTTAACAATATGTGTGTGTTTACAGTTAAAAGGAAATATTACCTTTCCGCTTTCTTTTTTTTATGATGCACATTTCCACTGCCTTTGCCATTTTACAGTCCCTCCAGAAAAACGTGATTATGCGATCGCATAATTCAATGCATAATCAGCCAAAGTCCGCATATTTATGCGGGGGCCGCATTTTTTCAAATATGCCGCACTTTCGCCGCATAAATTGCCGATTTCCACGCAAAATATGCAGGGCTTGCATGATTTCATAATCCCCAGCCATGGGAACGTTATGAAGTGACGTTATGAAGTGACGTAATTACGCGACGTGAACATCATCGAAAAGCTGCAAACCCCGCGATGAAGCCATGATGAAACCGTAGTTTTTGCAAGTTCCTGCAATTTTTGCAAGTTCCCGCAATTTCATCGCATAAAATTGCATAAATATCCCACATATTCCATCGCATTTTTTAAGAAAACGTGCCGCATAATCAAGGATTTTTGCCTGCAACAATCACAAAAAAACTAATTTTTCTGGAATGACTGATTTTATATTACATCACATGTATTTAGGTGACACTTGTGTCCAAAGCAACTTACAATAGGTGCATTAAACCACAGCAGAATATATCTAAATTCTATGCATTGCAGGTTTGTCACCAAAGCAAAGTCTGCAGATTCATGGAAAGTGTGCATAAAGAGTAAAAAGAAAAGTCAATCAGAGAGCCCTCAAACCCTTGCCAATGTCACAGTGGGACAGCTCTGAGCCCTCATGGACTTATCAGGAGTGTGTGTTAAAGTTTGTAAGTGTGTAAACGGTGACATTACTACTTGGCCCTGATCACTTTTCAAAAAAAAAGATGTGCAGTCCTAACAGTATACTGTTTATGCCAATAAACTGACAAGAGGCTGGTAAGAAAGGGGTTTGAATCTGGGACCGACAACACTGTTGACTGACCCTAGACCACTCCAAGACAAAACCAGAAGTCATCTTGTAGTGTCAATGCCACATCACACTGCAAAACAATTATATAATGTGTTATGTAATCTTTATAACATTTTTTTGTTGTTTCATCTTATTCAAAAGAAGCCTTAATAGCAATAAGATGTTCCAAGGAAACTCTTAAGGAAGTCCTTAAGATTTAGTATTTGCAAATCTAAATACAGTAAATGTCTCATAAATGTCTCTAAATACATTTTCAGTTAATGCAAGATGATAATGTGTCATTAATCAGTCCAAAACTTGACAAAGGGATTTTAAACATACTGGAAATGTATGTGTATAACATTGTAAAAAGCTTGCATTAAATCAGACTTAGTAATTCTGAACTTTGCAACGGTGAGGCCACCAAACCTGATCAACACTAATGATGAGAACGTCATATTTGCTACAGTGCTCTAACAAATACACTCTTCTGTTTCACGTGGTTGCTTTGCTTTCAGAAATCCTCTAGTTTTAAGAATAATTTAAAAGTCTTATAAAATGGTAAAATAGAGAATACGATTGTTTTATGTGATAATTGGAAAAGTACAAAAGTCTAATAAAATGGGATGGACCCTTTTAATGATATGGTAATTTTTTTCATCTCAAACAACCTGTGTTCTTTTAACAGTGGCCCGATTCCTCTCCATGTAGATCTCAGCTCTGCATCATCAATTACTTCAGAGGCACAAAAGCAGCTAAATTAAGTCCGCCACTTTCTTCTGTCATGACTAATGAGCTCTCCATTCGTTTGTGTATTAGTTTCGCTCTGGTGTGGCCGTACCCCAGGGAACGGGACACTGCTGTGCCTTCCCATGAACAGGTAAGCCCAAACAGATGACAAGGCAACAGAATGGGAATAGAAACAATAGGGTTCTATTTGAGTTTTGTTTGAGCCACACGCACAGTGTTATAATAACTTGCATCCATTTACCCCTACTGGAACATTTAGCAACTGACAATGATACTTGTGTTTTTGGTTGGCTTTATTTTTGTTTATTTCATAAACAGTCTGCTAACCTTTAGCAGTAGTAGCAGGACAATATTTAATTCCGTATTTCACAATTCTAAATCTAAATTTTGTTAATATACGTATATACAGCATCTGTCGTATATTTGTGCACTTACTATAGCAGTTATGACATCACGTATCCAAATAAAACAGAGAGACAGATTGAAAAAGAGAGTGTTTCCACTAAATTTTAAAACAGAGGAAGCTAAAAGACAGAATGTCAGCTACAGTTTTGGACAACCATTGCGAAAGTGTTGAACTCCTTATGCTTATGAAAATATCCGTCTGATTGGCAGGATCATCTTCCACAGCTTTTGGCAGCAGGGACGTGACTGATTTGGCCTATCATTAAATGTTGTGCACCCAGGAATCTAAAAATAATATAGTCGCAAGGATGAGATCATACACTTGGAAAGAGAGAGAGAGAGAGAGAGAGAGAGAGAGAGAGAGAGAGAGAGAGAGAGAGAGAGAGAGAGAGAGAGAGACCATGATTATAGGCTTTTGTCACAGGAAAGAAATGGTTATTTGTCAGCACCATGTCAAAATAAGGCCACAAAAGAAACACTCTGAGTGGCCAGCGAGACCAAGCCTTATAGCTTACATCACTCTTTACCCAAACAAATTGCATTATTATTGAATGAGTAAACTGCTATGTGGCATCAGTTGATCAGAAAATACAATAGGGAACTCAAACTTAAGAGTATAAATCCAAAAGTAATGTCATCCTTGTTGATGAATCCAGGCTAATGCAAAACAATCAAGCTGAAAAACATTAGCATTAGGTGGTTCTACATCAGGAACGTCATCATAATTCTCATTCACGAGTCTGCTCAAACTGAATGTGTCTGAATCACTTCACACCAGCAGTGAACTAAGTTGTCTGTTCTATAAATGTATGAAATAAGAATATATAAAAAGCATCATAAGGGTCTATATGTATGCTCCAGCTAAAATACAAGATTTGTTTTTTGACAGTGTGGATGGAGAAAAAAAACTGTTTGATTCACATGCATCATGATCCCCTAACTATACAGGACACAGTGATATGGAAACTAGGAATACCCTGACTGCCTTATGTTACTCTTGTACATGAGTCAATTAAAAGTAGGAGACCTCTGAACTGAGATAACGTGCAATGTACAAGAGAGGTTTAAATGACTCCACCCAAAACGCCTTGGCCAGGGCATAGATAAAGTGATTTTTTTATGGCTGTGGGACATAATATCAGTTTGGATGGAACACTGGGTTCACTTGCATTCACTTCCACTGACATGACTTCTTACACAGGTTTGCCTTGCTTACATAACTCCTTAACAATTCACAAGTGTTTTCTAGATGAAATAAAGAACATAAATATCATTTGTATGTATGCATGTGTGTTTGTATGTATGCGTTTTTCATCTTTTTATAGCATATTTATGCTTTGTTTGACATTTGTGTGGACTATTATTCGGATAGAAAGGGGAATCCAATGCACTGGCATGTCCAAAAGGTGGCAGTGTTGAGTTTTATTATGGTGCGCAGAGGCTTGACAAATCACTTCAATTCACCTTTTATATTTTATATATATTTTTGGTCAATTGTCTCTGAAATGGCACTTGTGTTTTATATAGCCTAGTTATTTGTGCTATAAAATAACTAGGCAATTTTAGAGGTTGTCAATAATAAGTTTAAGTGATTTTTATAGGAAAGACAAACTGTAAAAATGTAATATACCAAGTAGCCTATATAAGCAAACAGTTAAATACTCTCACTATTCATTAATACGTCTACAGTTATGATACACTGTAGATGTAAAAATCTATCTACCTGTCTGTCTGTCTATCTATCTATTTATCTATCTTTCTATATATATATATATATATATATATATATATATATATATATATATATATATATATATATATATATATATATATGTATATATATATATATATATATATCTTTCTATCTATCTATCTATCTATCTATCTATCAATCTATCTTTCTTTCTTTCTTTCTTTCCTCTCTATGCTTTGCATTAGGACTCACTTTACATCATGCAAGCTTCACTTAATTTCACTGATTTAAAAACAATAGTAGTCAAAGAGTTAAAAGTCAGTGTCCCAGCTGACAGTCAGCTGATGGCCTTTGACAGTTGCGAAAAGTTTTGTTACTGCTACTAATATGTTAATTAGCTCTCGGAGTGTGCGACCCTATTGGCTCTTCGTCCGAGTCAATTTCCTATTTCCAGCCTGACGTCAGGGCAGCTACAATGCTCTTAAACTCATCTGCTGTGTGATCCCTCTAAAAAATCGCCCCACCAGTCAGCACCTTGTAACGTGCGAGGCTGCTTTCACTCCCCTACTTTCGGCGTTTCTCCCTCTCCGCTTGCGCAATGTATTAATGAAGAACCCGTAAAGTGTTAAATGTTTGAAATACAAAACCGCCGAATTCCACATGCTGAAAAAGGACTCCGCTACTCGTGCGCGCGGCACTGGTGTGTCTGTGCAATAGACTCTGCAAAGAAAAACTACTCTCACACGCCTGCAAGTCCGCGGCTGCAAAAAGGACGCTGAAAACCTCATTTTTCAGTTTCAAGACAAACGCTTAAAAATCAAACTGGCTCACGTTCTTTCCAACCAACCCAGTTTGACAGCTGCTCTTCACCCCACTTGGAGGACTGTCAGCAGCAAGAGGATGGCATCAGAGCTGGCAATGAGCAACTCCGACCTGCCCACCAGTCCCCTGGCCATGGAATATGTTAATGACTTCGATCTGATGAAGTTTGAAGTGAAAAAGGAGCCGGTGGAGCCCGATCGCAACATCAGCCAGTGCAGTCGCCTTATCGCCGGGGGATCCTTGTCTTCCACCCCGATGAGCACGCCGTGCAGCTCGGTGCCCCCTTCCCCAAGCTTCTCGGCACCCAGTCCGGGCTCGGGGAGCGAGCAGAAGACACACATAGAGGATTTCTACTGGATGTCCGGTTATCAACAGCAGTTGAATCCAGAGGCGCTGGGCTTCAGCCCCGAAGACGCAGTCGAGGCGCTGATCAACAGCAGTCACCAGCTCCAGTCATTCGATGGCTATGCCAGGGGCCAGCAGTTTGCTGGCGCAGCCGGAGCAGGAGGCACCATGGCCGGGGAAGAAATGGGGTCCGCAGCGGCGGTGGTGTCGGCAGTTATCGCTGCGGCAGCCGCTCAGAACGGAGGGCAACACCACCACCACCACCATCACCACCACAGCAACAGCCACCACCAAGCACCTGGCGTCCAGTCCAACGGCACTTCTGGGACAATTCACCCACACATGCGCTTGGATGACCGTTTTTCAGACGACCAGCTGGTCAGCATGTCAGTGCGGGAGCTCAACCGACAGCTACGGGGGGTCAGCAAGGAAGAAGTGATCAGATTGAAACAGAAGAGGAGGACCCTAAAGAACAGAGGCTACGCGCAGTCCTGCCGGTTCAAGCGGGTCCAGCAGCGGCACGTCCTGGAGGGAGAGAAGACGCAACTCGTCCAGCAGGTCGATCACCTAAAGCAGGAGATCTCCAGGCTGGTCCGGGAGAGGGACGCGTACAAAGAAAAGTATGAGAAGCTCATCAGCAACGGCTTCAGAGAAAATGGATCCAGCAGTGACAACAACCCTTCATCCCCGGAGTTTTTCATGTGAGTCTCGACATTATCGTGAAAAAAAAAAAAGAATAGGGTTACTCACCCCCACTTACAAAAGTTTTCATTATGAAACTTTTTTTCATTTGGCGCAAATGCCTATAGACCAAGAACTAACTTGTCAACTTTTCTTCTTTTTTTAATTTTATACTTTTTTTTTTAAAACGTCTGCGACTGTTTTTAGGTTCGGAGGGCTTAGTCATCCGTGTTTTTAATTTTTGAGAGGCATATTAAGAACATCTACGTTTTGCTATCATACTCAGTCTATATTATGCATAGCCTGTTTGTCAAGATTTCTTTCATCGTTGTTCATTAGATTTGCAGTGTTTGAGTAAAATATGATTTTTGAAAGTTGATCCAACTTAATGCTGCAGTATATACGAAGTGTGCATGCAAGCACTGAGTATACTCCTTTGAAGTTCATCAACTTGTCCTTTTTCATCATTTTACTTTGAATTCAGTGTACAGATTCTTGTCAAAACTGCATCCATCGACAATATGTTTTTGGTCTTTTTATTTTTTTCAACCTTTTTTTTTTCTTTTCTTTTTTTGCCAAACTTGGAGGATTGCGAGCCTGCCGTTTGACGCCACCTCATCTCATGCGTTTGCTTGCTTTTGTGTTGAGCAACAAAAGACAATATTCATTACAAACTATTCATTGTTTTTAAAGAGATGTCTTATTGAACTTCCCCTGCATGCTGGACATGTATGGTTTTTTTTCTTTCTGTGCTTGAAGATCCTTCTTGTCGGATGACTCCAGCATGGCATTCATACTTCATTTATGGCCTCCTCACTTTTTTGGGACAGCAACAAAAAAGTGACAGGACTTCCCACCCCTCTTATCGAAGTGCATTTCAGCTGTGTTGAAGTGCACCACCACCGGCTGTCATTAGGCTGCAGTGAATGCGCTATGCATTCCTGATGGAAGTTGATCGGCGGAGGGGAAAAAAAGAAAAGACTTCACTGTTAAGGAAATCACCGATCCATTTCCTGGAAGTTTAGTCTGTTGCTTAAAGCCTATATTGTTATTTAAAGATATTCCACTCTGCATTTGACAACCTTTAAATACATTTTAAAGCGTAATTTAAGTACAAAGTTTTATAAGTTGCAAAAGATAGCGTGCTACAGGTTGAAGCATATTATTCGATAATTAATAAGGTGATTGCTGCACAACAGTATTTTTTAACAATGGTTTAAAAAAAAATTGGCTCGGTTCCAATTTATAGGCTACAATGAGCAGTATTGTGCAGTGCATAAACAGCGCTTTTGCAGCATGTGAGTCAAACAGAAGTGTGAGAGCTCCGCCACACATTTCACTATTATATTTCAAAAAATATTGTTGGAGAAGTCAAAATAAATTGCAATGCTTTTGTGTCTTCAACAAATTGACGTATTGTGGACTGAAATGCACTAAATATTCTCGGAAATTCAGGAAAAAGTTCGAATTCTCCACATATCAAGAAGATACGTTTGACATTCTGTTATGACTCAATCGTAACATTTTAATATTTTATTATCAGTTCAGGAGAGACTGTTGTTTTGTCTTAAACGAACTCAATATTTGCAAAGCAATAACAATTATTATAATCAATAATGTCTGGACATTGTTTAGATTGTCAGGGATTGACACCCTGCATGTACAAAATGAGGGAGTACCATTCGCCAATAAATCTTGAAAATATGTTAATTAATCTTTCATCTTATATAGTATATATATATTTTGCTGTGCAAAATTATTTCACTCACTAACCATATGTGATGTTCATATGTGCTCGTTTTTCATTTCATACAATTAAATGATATGCAATAAAGGTATGTAATTGTCTTCAATAAGTTTCTCACTTTTCTTTTGACTTGTCCTGAGAACTGTTTTGTGATTGAAACATAATTAAACTAGAATCACAACGTGATTGAGATTACTGCACTATTAACACTGTTTATTTGCTTATTTGTTAGATGTCGCCCTTTTGAATGTGTTTTCCTAATTTAATAACAGGCCACCCTGAACAAATCAGAAACATCATTTTTAGTTATTTATACATTTAGGCTACCCAAATTGTCTGATACAGGTTTCATATTTTTTTTTACACTATAATGATCCCAAAATGTAGACTTAGACTGAACTCCTATTTGTTGTCATTTTTTGTTTCAACTCCATTTCCATTCTAAATCATATTTACAATCACATTTTCATGTAGAATGAAATAGCCTTATTTCAAATATTTTGGTTAATGAATTACACCCTCATTTGTGATTATGGAAGCCCTGTGACCTGTGATAAGTGATGTGTGTGAGTCTCTGTCTCTGTGATTGTGTGTGTATGGGTGTGCATTCATGTCTTTGAACTTAAATAGGTGTGAATGTGTGTTTTCCCTGAAGGACAGTATATGAGGATGACATCTCTATGTCTATGTGAATCTCTCGTGGCTCTGCATGTTCTGTATATTTGATCCGTCCATTTGCCCTTTTTCACATTGCTTGCTTCCTGATCTGTGTATGTGTGTTGTGTCTGTGTTTTTTGGACACTGTGTGCTTACTGTCATTAGCCTGTCACTGTTTGGCTTTCCCAATTTCACCCCGCTTTATCCTGTTTGTCAGTGGGCATGGAGCAGACATGCTCTCGGTGAAGGGGGGTGCAGTGAGGGCATGTCAGGCATGTGTGGGGGCACTGGAGAAGGTGCCAATGTAAGTCAGCCGCTGCGGTGGGCAGAAAGAGGCTCAGCGCTGCTGTACCCAATCGTGCATTACAGTTGGTGTTTGGACACTGGTGCACTAACTGAAAAGGCCACTTTTCTGAAACACAAGAGGAAAAGTTCTTTTGTAAGTTCTGGGACAAAGAATAGCCTTGTGGGCATCTTGTTTCACTGTTCCAGAACAATTTGTTTGTTGAAATAGGAAGACCCACTTGCCAAAATCCACTTTGAAGAAACACTAAGGTTTCTGCGGACAGATTTAGTCTGGATTTGTCAGCTTTTTGCTTTTTGCAACTTAGCCACAGTTTATGTGTGCATGGCTGTGAGCAAAGGATATACACAAAGGGCACCTTTCATGAAAATGAACCACATTATCAGTGTGTTATCAAAGCACTGAGTGATCAACTGTTATTCTATACTATGAACAGTAGTCTTTGCAGTTATACATTTCATACTTGTTAAATTTACCCAAAAAAAGCCATCTGCCAGGAATGATGTGCTGCACAGCTTGTCAAAAAAAAAAAAAAAATGCCAGTTTTAACCCAACACTTGTATCCCACTCTGTTTTGTGTGATTTCCTCTGAGGTGCGTGCTGCTGCTGTGGTGGCTGATTTGCCCAGAGTGAGGGGAGAGACTGAGACAATAGTCGGGCTTGGGCTGAATTAAATGATTTTGCTGATGATTAATAGTGGTGTGGGCCACTGGCTCCTGCGATGTAGAGATGATAAATCGTGAGTGCAGCTCCATGCAGCTGTGCCAGTGTTGGGTCTTAGCATGCACACACCATGCAATTTACAGCCAAGCCGTTCTCCTTCTTCCTCAATTTATCTAATTACATCTATTTGATCTAAGCAGTAGCGCTGCTATATTTTGATATTTCATATTAACCACAAGAATGTATTGAATGATTACAGGGAGGATAATTGTTTGCCTTTTTCCCCTTTAAAGAAAATGTCTGTACTTGCCATTTCAAAAAGAGAATGTTTTTTTTCTTTATTTAGGAGTTAGGCTTTGCTTCTCTTAAGGCTGTACATTTGTGTGGTGGTTTTTTTATGTGTTTAGAGTGGCATGTAAAAAATGAAAATTTGGTTTCTGTTTAAGGCTGCCCTGTTTGCCTCTTGAGCTTGTTTATTTTGATTGTTTCCTTATTGGGATAGAGCAGTTAGACATCTAATGTCGATGCACTAGAACTGAAAGCACACTCACCACACAGAGACTAGAAATGAGAGACTAGAAATGAAAACACACTCACAAGCCTACACGCACCAGACAAACAATAAATGGCCCTGCATAGATTTGCCATCTTTTGTTTCACAACATGATGTTCCTTGTGTTTCTCTGTATTCTAGTACTTATATGATTCAAATACTTCAGTCTCCCAGCTAAATGACATCTGCGTGAAGACAGATCTGATTTGCAAAATATGTGTCCCGTTATATCTGTGGCACCAGTGCGCAGTGGTTATGCAAGTGATAAATCTATCGATTTTACAGTGATGCACTCATATGGAACATTGGCTCTATGCGGGCTGATAGCATAAGATGCAGCACGACGGTCACTCAAGTAGCAGTTCGCCAGTTGACAGACCCGAAAATAAGAGCTAGTTGGGGGTCTGAATTCTCCCAGGTTTAAGATGGTGCCACAGGAAGGGCAGGAGAGGATCTGTTGTGTTGCTGTTTATGTGATTCCGCATCTCTTAACTTACGCCGGCCGGTGTGCAAGGTTGATTAATGCCTGTGTGGATAATATGTGTGCTTGTATGTGTGCTTGTATGTGTTAGACCTATAGTCTGTGAATGCATGTGTGTGTATGTGTGTGTCATGTCGTCTTTTTGAGAAGATGATGAGCAGAGGTCAAAAGTTACAGTGCACAAGGCTGCTCTCAAAGTCATTAGAGTAATCCCTGCCCTGGGGAGCTCAAGCTCATTTCCTCTGCCCAGAACCGACTGAATAATATGTACATGCACATCCGACATGGTACAGTACACAGTCAATTCAAGACTAGTCCCTGCCAATTTTTTTTTCAACCCATTTCCTGTATGTCACCACTGCCTAAGAGGGTTACTCTTGCAGCATACTTTGTTTTATTTACACAAGTATGTTTTTGAGGATTGGAACAAAATCAAATTACTTTAACACAAAAACAACTTTTAGTAGAAGTGTTCCTTGTCATTAGGTAATGTGTTAAAATGACTCAGCTCCCACTTGATGACTCATATACAGTAGGTTTAAATACACAAAAGGTGTTTATGTCCTTACATGTATGCAGCACAAGTGTTTCCTAAAAATATGTAGAAAAGGGCAGACATAGCACTTAGCCAAAGCCTGGTAGGTTTAGTTTCATGCTGCCAAACATTTTTCTTTTTTCACAGAACAGAAAAAGCAATTGAGTCACTGTCAAGTGGAAATAGGGATGATAAAAGTAAAGCAGCCTTTGTAGTGGGTTTAACTAATCACTGGAGTATAATGGGAATTGTTTGGTAGTGTTCGTGGTAGCCATGATGATCACTAACAGCAGTTCATGATAATCTTACACCCACATCATTCAAGGATTGCATTTTGGGTGTTGCAAAGACACAACAAAACAAGCAGTGGTGCTGAAGCAAAACTCATTGTGTATCTTCTAATAATATCCACTGAGTCAGACTGGGTGTGCTAAATTGGGATTTTCAGTGTCAGTCTTAAGTTTACAGTTTAATTAAGGTAAAAAGAACATATAACATCTGAGAAATACCATAAATTCCAATTGTGATTTTTGAAGAAAATATGTATTATTTCTTATCCAAAATAATACAATTTTTTTTATTTCTTTTTTTTTAAATACATTTTTTAGTTAGCTTGTTTTTTACTTAAAAAAGAAGTTCGCAGTGTAAAAACTAATTTCATGATGTCATTTTAAAGATCTGAAAAGATTTAAGTTCCTGATCAGTTTAACTTTGTAACTGTAAGGTCAGTGTGCATTTTTTGATAAGAAGTTAACTTTTGCTTGATGTTATCCACATTCTTTCTGTCTAATTTCAGTTTTATCCTTTTAATGTTTGCTCAGGTTGAACCGTTTCCTCATATACATACACTGGGGCGACCTCTAGCCCACCCGGTGGAGCGTGCGCCCCATGTAGGCTGAGTCCTTGGCAGCAGCCCGGGTTCGAATTCGACCTGGGGCCCTTTTCTGCATGTCATCCCCTCTCTCTTTTTCTCCACCTTTACTGTCATTCTTTAGCTACTCTGAAAAAGGCAATACAAAAACATACATGCACTGCTCATATTCTTAAGGCCATGCTGCCTCTTAAAAAAATTTAAATACATATTAAAATCATCATATAATTGAAATTTTTTTTGACAAATTACAAAACTTTATGATTTGTTTGGTTCTGAAAAGCAGCAATGCAGATAGAGGATATAGCGGTTGTGCAGGTAGATTACAGTAACAGTAGTCAGGTGTCTCAACACAACCAGGTGGCAGCAACATCTCCAAATGTGACCAGATTCATCGCAGATACAGAGACAACCAAAATTTCTCTCACTTTACAGATGATATGAGAGGTACAGTACAGAAAGACTCACTTCTTTAGAATTAAACACACATCAGGGAACAATTAATCTGCTTATTTGATCAGAGTATGCTTTGCTCTGTCTATACATGTCTTTCTTTCTTTGTGGCAGAAAGTCTCAGTGTGCATCAAATAGACATTAAGCGGATATGCACGGTGTCATTAGAGAGTTGTCCTTGAAAGACTGGCTGCAGGTTATGTTGGTAATGAGGTGGTCGGGACTTGCTGGGGTAATTTTATATGTCTGTAAATGGACCCAAACCAAGAGCCTGGGACTTAAATAAATGCAACACCATCTCTCAGCAGTCCCATTGCACGAAAGGTGACAAAAAATGGGGATTTAGTATTTCAAAGTAGCATACATTTTTCAAATGTCTACAAATAAAACCGAGATATATAATAATAATAATAATAATAATAATAATAATAATAATAATTGATAATAAAAACTTTTATTTATATAGCGCCTTTCATGAAACCCAAGGACACTTTACAGAATTACAGTGGCTATACTAAGGGAGATTGTAGAATGTGGTAAACAAGTGGTGTTTCAGGAGTTTTTTCTTTTTTAATGTCCAGGGATGTAGGATTTTGAATATCTGCAGGGAGGGTGTTCAAGAGGGATAGGGCTGCAACACTAAAGGCTCTGTCTCCAAAGGTACAGAGTCTGGTGTGGGGAATGAGGAGCAGGCCAGCGTGATGACCATAATCACAGTTTCAATCCATAAATGTGAGGTTTTATTGGCATTTTAAGTTATTATTTCTAATGTGTGCTTTTACTGACAACAGAGCAATGCACATGAGAAACACATCAAATGAGGGTTTAGTCATTTCCAGAGAAGAAGAATGATCAATATTAAGCCATTTGTTTTTACATGGAGAGTATTCTTCATTCAGCTATTTGTTCGTGCAGAGGCCTTTCTGTCTTTTTTCAAACATACGTTCTTGCCTTTTCACCTCTGTTAACAGTGTTTTAAAAAATCTGTCACTCTAATGAAAGTTTCCACTTTGTGATTTAGATGCAGTGACTCGTTTTTCTGCTGCAGTACTAATATCCTCATGCTGCATCACTGCTGTTTTCCTGCAGGTTCTATAAACTCTGTAGCACTGAGTTATGTGGCATTTATTTGAAAATCCAATGATTTAAAATTTCCTCTACTGCAAGTGTATGGGCAAAGTATTTCCACAACTGTCATTTTCCACAGCGTTTTAAAAGGGACCCTACTTGGCATCAGTCCCCTAAGAGCTAAGAGCTAAGCTAATGTTTTTACTTGTGTAGAAACATTTATAGGAAATATGAATAACTGTATTCGGACCTGCCTGGAGCAACATGCTTACTTGTGTGTGTTATGAGGAGGGTGCTTGTGAAAGTGTCCGTCACGAGGTAGTAGGGGAGTCAGACAATAACACCCTCCAGTGTTTATTTGTCTGCATGATAAATTCCCTCCCTTTTAGAACAATTAATTATGTAATTTAATGAGATGAACAGGAGTAACAGCTTGGCATAGAACTCTTTTGCTTTTTCTGTGTGACGGCACACTGTATGCTTAGATATTTTAGCTTTCTCTCTTGTGGTTACAGTGTTTTGATGCATGGGTTCTGCCTGTAGAATCTATTTGCATGCAAATTTTTACATTTCCCTCCGCATCAAACGCTTACTATGATACATGTACTGTGTTTCACCAGACAGACAAGGTGAGAGTGAATCTCGCTCGGAATGGATCTACTTGTTTTTCTGTGATTGTTTGTGTGTTTCAGTATGTCTGTGTCTGACAGGGTAGCAGAGAGTGACACACACACAGTAGAAGAAACAGAGGAGGCACAGAAGAAGACAGCATGTGTATTTGCCTTGATATTCATCTCTCTATTCTCATAGGTTTTGTCCAATCTTATCTGCTCCTTTAGGTCATCCAGAAAATTCCTC
The DNA here is from genome assembly GCF_008315115.2 of Sander lucioperca. Lineage (NCBI taxonomy): Eukaryota > Metazoa > Chordata > Actinopteri > Perciformes > Percidae > Sander > Sander lucioperca. The sequence continues at coordinate 18,654,326 of NC_050175.1, forward strand.
CATCTGTGATTTCAAGCCCCAATCGTCCGTGCCCTTGGCTCTCTGAGGTAAAACACTTTTCACTTGATCTCTCTCAGCTTTTTTGTTTTTTCTTTCCCCTTTAATTTCAACTTCATAATAGTGAGTGAAGTCAGATTTGTAAAGCAAGCTTTAAAAAAATGATCACAGCTGTACAAATACCATAACAATATACAGAATTATTACTGGTCATGTTGTTTCCTATTATACATCTACACAATGACATCCATATTAATTATTCATTAATATTAGACTCTCATATTAAATAGAGAGAGGACACAGTCACCACATATAATATTGAGTGTTTTATAGCATATTACAAATGTCTGTAAGGCTTCCATAATGGATACATAATGTACTATAGTTTGTCAATTCCTATTCATACGCTAAAGGGCACACACCTTATGTTGCCAATACAGTATCTCTCTCCATCTCATCTCTCGCTATCGCCCCAGTTTCTTAACTTTCTTAACTTAGTACTATATGCATTTTCCCAACTTATTTAAATCCAAGACACACACACACACACATACATACACACACACACACACACACACACACACACACACACACACACACACACACACACACACACACACACAAAAGAGATATGACAATATCAGTCATCCTGGATCAACAGCAAAACCAGCACATATATTTAGCCACTCATTCAAATGTAAATCATATGTTGAGCTTTTGTGTGAAAAAGGCAGAGAGAAAAAGCAGAGTGTCGGACAGCAGGAGAGAGTAAAGAATAAGCTTCTAGTCCTGAAATCAATTTACAGAGACAGAGAGGAAACTGGGTAAATGTATATTGCAAACCCAATTGTTCCTGTAATGGCTTCACTGATTGTTCCATAGCAAACGCCGTGATGTGCTTGGTCATGACACATGAGGATGAGAGAAGGTTTGAGCTTGTATTCATATCTTTGTACCTTGGTGAAGTAGAATATATGTATGTGTGTTACTGTACATGTACTTGTATGCAGTGTTATTTACTTGATTGTGTCTAAGTGGGGTGTGGGATCAGAAGCTGGCCTTTCTCCAGCTTCACTTAACTTTAGGAGGGGAAGCAGGACAAAAGCCATCAGGGAAGACAAGGACAAATCATCTTTAGATGAAGTGTTTTATGTGCTCTGATTCTCCTCCCACGTCATCATTGTGAATTAGGTGCCCTCTGCTCACTGCTAAGGGGTGTAGAATATAAACAATGCCAAGGGAACGGATGTTAAACGAATGAAAGTGGAAAACCATGAGGGTGTCTATCTTAGTCAGCCTCGTAAATCTCAGTTCCCTTGCCACGCCGCTGCGCTATACTGATGTAGCGCTCTGACAACCTGCCAGCCGAGCTCAGAGGGGCTGTGTGCGGTGTGGTCTGGTCGATCCTGTTCTTAGCAGTTTCAACCAAGGCAGACGTTGCAGGCAGAGCCATGTCTTTGTTTTATGCAAATCCATGCATATGAGGAGGGGAGGGAGGGCGATGAGCAGTCTGGCCACGTAGCTCCAGGAGGACAGGCTGAGTGATGGAGATGGAGAGCCAGGTCTCTGTGTCCTTGCCTGGGGAAAGAGTGTCCTGACTCCAGCCTGGACTGCCTATAGACACCACCAGGACACTGTGTCACTGCACCTCTAGCCCACCAATGCAAGGGAAAAAGAATTTTCCAGGCAGAAATGTATTTACACTGTGAGATGTTGGGATGGCAAGGAGATAAAGAGAGGTTAACGTTGGTATGAGGCTGCCAGTGTGTCTCACCTGCAACTGGTGTGTGTGTGTGTGTGTGTGTGTGTGTGTGTGTGTGTGTGTGTGTTTGTTATGAAGGCAGGCACACCTCAGGGGTTCGCCATGCAAAGAGATACTGGAGTTCAGAGCCCAGCAGAGAGTTGAAGGACCCAGAATATGCTGACAAAGATAAAACACCAGGTGTGTGTGTATATGCACAGTAAGTGTGTGAAATAGGCTGTGAGAAAGAGAGCTGAGTGCAAATATAGATTGGGGGAAGCAGGCTTGTGTGTGATTGTTTGTGAGTGTGTCTGTATGTGTGCATGTGTGTGTGATCACATAAGCATACTGTAACAAGTATGCGAGGCCACCAAGCGTGTGGCCAGTGTATGGCAGGATGGTTTAGGTGAAACTTGCTGAAACAGTGTCACCTAAACAAACCACATATAGTCACAATCCATTTCTCATGCATTTTGCTTCCCTATATCAGTGTAGTTCATAAGTGCAGTCAATTACATCCTGTAAATGTTTTCTAAATGGTTTAGTTCCCTCATCCTCTCTCACTCAGCCGTTCTCAGAGCTGCGTGCTAACGGTAACGCTTGGTCGGAGGCTCTTCTATCACAGAGAGCTCTATTTCTGGGTGCCAGGATGTTGGTCTCAGTCATCGAGGGCAGATGAAATCGATCCAGATTGACCTGTCATGTGGAGGAGAAAATGAATGAGATAGAGGAGGGGTGCAGAGGCCATAGAGAGAAGGGGAGCAGTGCAGAAGTACGAAAACAACCTCCTGCTCCATATGGGTCAAAAGTCGAGGAATGATTTATTCAAGACTGGGTGTTCTCCCTCCTTCCCCCCTCCTCCTCTCTGGTCCACCTGCCTCTCGGAAAGGAATGAGAAACTGGAGACTGCAGAGGAGAAGCTGACTATATTCAGCCTTAGTGACCAAAGACACTGTGGTCTAACTTTAAAGTTAAAAATACAGATATCCATGTACAGTGAGATTGGCACAGTTTGCGTCACTACATGGCACCAAGCAAGTTTCTCAGCTTGAACCGGCTCAAAGAAAGACTGCAAAGTAGATTGTAGCTGCAGATTGTAGGTAGCCACATTCATTGGAGTTACCACCGAAATGATTAAGCATACACATAAAACTTTAACAATAAACTCACATTCTACTTCTGATTGTGAGAATGATTTTCTAGCAAAGAAAGGAAGACAGGGAAAGATTTATGGCTGCATTTGTATGTGAAGTAGTACTAGATTTAGCCCAGTGTGTTTGGGCAGAGCTCCACTTTGCTAATTATTTTCCTGTGGCAGGAGTTCTCAGCATGGCGCTCCTCTCTCGCTCTGAAAAGAGAGGCTCAGCGGTAAGTGCTTAGTCAGCCCTGCTCTGGGTGTGAGCTACTGTTGGGTCTCTGGTGGACTGTCGGGGGGGGCGGAGCAGCATGGGACCAAGCCATCGCAAGGGCGAAGGATTTGAGGAGAGGGCAGGCCCATCATCACCCATCAGTGAAAGAAAGGGGAGTAAAATACTACTGTTGGAGACAGCATTGAACGATAGCTCTGTATTGTATCTGCCTCAATCCTCATCATCATGTGGACATATCACTGTTAGAGCTGGTTGTTTGCTGATTGTTTGTGGCGATGGATGCCACTTGCAGAGTCCTAAAAAACCCAGTTATTGTGGACATCAGGGTTCAAAATTAGCACCGTTTACCAGCCAAATGCTGGTGAAAAATACAAGTGGCTGGTAGATTTGCTTCACTCACCAGCCAAAAACCCTGATGGTAATCTCTTGAGTGGCTGGTAAACTTAATTTTGAAGCTTGGTGGACATAGCTGTTATACAAGTCTCTCAGCTGCAGGATCCACTCATTAGCCATTAGCAAAGGCATGGACTTTAAACATATACAGACATCAACATCAGTTTCTATACTGTCTTGATCTCAGTGCCAATCCCTCAGTCATTCAGTCCAGAAGAAACTGTCTGCATTCTCTGTTTTTCTCCTCCCTCTCTATTTATACTCCAATGTCAAACTTGTCTTTCTTTCTATCTCTACCCCTCGTTTTAGAGTGACACACGGCTCCTCCTGTTTTGTCTGCCCTGCTATCCTCCAAATGACTCTCCTCCTCCTCCCAAACAAACTTAGCTTCCTTCCCCTCGCCTCTGTACCCAACGTCATTTTCCCTCCCCCCTCTGCCTCACACTGCACCTGCTTCCCTCCCGCTCTCTGCTCCCTCTCCAAACGTCACTTTTCCCCTCCTCTCCTCCACTCCCATTCTCCCCCTCGTTAGCTTGATGAATGGCTTCACTGCAGGGAAAGTGCTGATTTTCATCCCTCTGTCTGATTTCTGCTGGCTGTTATTAATTTCAAACACTCAGAGAAAAGCAAGTGAGTCAATAAATAAGGAAATGAACACACTTCATCCTGCCATACAGCAGCTCTCACAGTCATTCACCCAGGATGCGGGTCCTCTGTGGAGGCCAGGCCTGCATTTATACTGATAGAGTTCAGCTCCACTCTTGAATCACAACATGTTTCAGTATTTTTTACAGCGAGAATAAAAGTCAGCTGGTACCAGTGCATCATATCAAATGTTTCTGGAGTATTTTCAGTATCTTGCTTCACTCAGACAAACAGGACCAGAGGGAGATGGAAAGCTACAAAGTAAATAGCTCCAAAGAGACCTGCAGTCTCCCCTCTCATCTTTCATCTTTCACACCAGTGCACCATTTAAGAAGTGTATACAGAGAGTGACAATGGGAAGAGATATAGAGAAGATGCAGGATTAAAGAGAGGCAATGAGATGCTGCAGCCTAACAGAGTTATTGGTGCACATTAAACGATGCTGTCCACACAGTGTGACTGGCGCTCTATGTCTAAGTGCACATTACTTACATTCCAGGCTTAATGCATTGTGCTTGCCCATTTACATCAAACACAAATAGCATCCAAGATGATACGATTCTCTTACTTTCTTGTTGTCAGACAGACGCTTGCACCAAAAGTTGTTATTCTCTATTTAATGTATTTAATTAAAATGAGTTGGGGTGTCTAATCAAAGCAGGATCACCATAATGCATGCACAGGCACAGGAATTAAAGCCTAAGATACGCTGTTTACAAAGTGTCAAGACAAACAGTCTGGTTGAGTATTCTATTAATACATGTCTGAGACACATACACAGTTGTGTGGTCTGTGCTCTGCAGTGACAAGGCTTATGTTTCCTTTGGCTCAGACAATTAAAACAATATTTGGTATCACATTAATAAACATACAGATTTTATTAAGGCCAACACTTCCTTAAATTGCTGGTGTGTCCCTGACACCTCACTAATTTATTGATTTCAGGTTCCTAGGACTATCCTACTAAATCAGTGTACAGCACAAATATGTTTCTGTAAAACAGTTATGATATAAGAAATTCATCATAGGTTATTTGCACACCTTGTGCAAATAACCTATGATGAATTTCTTATATCATAACTGTAGTAGAAAATAAAAGCACTGCTGGTTGACCTTTAAGTTTCCTACCTTTAAGAAAGCATAACTTCACAGAGAGAAGTGTGTAGGAAGAGGTAGATTGTTTAATTGTATGTTGTCAGTACTGCACTGTACTTTATTTCAGTATCCCAAGTGTTATTTTTGCCAAGTGTTTTGATTTGACAACATTGGCAGGTAATGCATTCCCAGAGGGTCTGCTTCAGCCTTAGTAGACTGAATATACAGCATGTGAGAATAAATATTGATAGGGAAGACCATAGAGTTGTTTGCTTTTCAAGACTTTGTGAAAGACATTGTGTCCAGTGACAAAGAAAAAATTAAATCCAACACTGGTACAAAATGTGCAGCTGTAAATATCCCATTGACTTTCTGTCATTCCTCATTTAATCTATAAATGAATAAAATATTCTGAAAGGTGAATGTCAAGACACCCAACATTTGGTTTTATAAAGTGGTATAAATATAGAGGATGATGTAGAGGAGAGGAGGGGAGAAGAGAGGAGAGGGGAGGAGAGGAGAGGAGAGGAGAGGAGAGGAGAGGAGAGGAGAGGAGAGGAGAGGAGAGGAGAGGAGAGGAGTTTGCATTAGTAGTAGCTGCAGGGGTATGGAGCCTGTATGTCTGCTTCATGGCTCTGTGAGCGCAGACATAACTATTGTGTTTACAAGGCTGAGTTGCTCTTACTGTTAAATTATTGGGGTGAGGGCACGTTAAAGGAGAAGGAACAGAGGGAACGGGTGAAGGGGGTACATATTTGTCCCTCTCTCTCATAGTTCTGGCTAACCAGGCTAAGGAATGCTTTTTGCGTTTTATAATTACAGAGTTTGGGTAGTGTCACCCTTGGAGAGTACATGGCCTCAGAGACCTGGCAGAGCAGGACTTTCTGTAGACACAATGTAATGACTGGGGCTTAAAGTGAGGCTGAGGAGCAGCACACTTCTTCATGTCACTACTGTACTGAGGAGGCACATTCAGAGAGTAACCTCACGACACATGGCCATTAACTGCAGTCAAGGGCCATGTGCCGTGAGGTTACTCTTTGAAGTGTAACACAGGCATGCCAGGCCAGGCGCACTGCTAACTCAGCTGGTCACCTCGCTATCGTCTTTTTGTTGCCTTGGAAGGGTGTGTGACCCCTGGGAAAGAATGTTGTGGCAGAGACAAAAACAGAAATCAAGAGAGCCTGCTCACTCTCTCTCAGAACTAAGGAAACCATCTTTTCTCTCTCACACACAGCCTCTCTATTGAACATACACAACATCTTCAATGCTTTGCAATGCTCTTAGGTTGTGTTTTTTGTCCCTCTCTGCGACCTGGCCATTAAAGGAGAGCGATGAGTTCACAGCTGATAGTCTCTGGTTGCGAAGAGCGGAGAGCAGTGTAGGATGACATTATCGGAAGTGGCTGCATATAGATACAAAAAAAAGAAGAAGACACAAACAGAAAGAGAATACTATGGCGCACTTCTCTCAGTATAAACTTATGTCTGCTTGGATTACACTAATGACCCCTGACATACCATAATAAGACACATGCATCTCTATGGACACGAGCCATGACCAAAGGAATGGCTCTGAGTTCACTTTCCAATTTCACATTCTGCAGTATGAGACTCTTGTTAGCAACAACTAAAACATCATTAGTTTTCTGTTGTTTCTTTAAACCAATAGGTCATGGTAGGAAAAAAGGATACAAGTTAATGCGTACTGAATATACAACCCAGTATGCCTACCTTTAGAGAGAGAGAGAGATGTGAAGGAAGGGTGATGGAGAGGGACAAAGCTTTCCCTTTATCCCTGCGGCGGAAGTGGAATAGTTGTGGTGACGGGTTGTGACAGCTGAGGGAGTGAGGGAGCAAGAGGGGAGTATCACTCCAAAATCCCCAGGAAACAGAGAGGAGGGAAGAGTAATTTAGGACGAGGATGAAGCGCCTGCCGTAGCCTCTCTCAGGCTGTCTGTTTCTGCTGTCTCTCTCACTTTTGGACATACACCCAGAATCGCATGTGAACAAGTCTCTTTCTATCCGACACACACTCACACTTAGGGTAATAGATATTTATTTTATTAACTCTCTAGTCAGTACATTACCATAATGATTCAGCCAATAAGTATTAATGCTGGCTCCTTGGCCGGATCCCTGGGTCAAAATTAGACATACGTCAAACACATTTGCCATACCAGAATTAGATGAACACAGGACGAGCACATCCACTCAAATTTCCTTCCCCCGTCTCTTGATAGTATCCCTAATAGACCTCTCTCCCAGTGGCACACTGCTGTTGCAACATTCACCTACTATTGCTTTAATGAGACGTCTGCACCGTTGTGTGTATGTGTCGGTATGAGTGTGTGTGCATGTGTCTGTGTGTGCCTGAGAAAGAAAGATGTTAGCGATCCTTGTGGCCCTGTTTATCTCCACCCTTGTGTTGGAGTAGAGGGAGGTCGGAGGCAGGGCTGCCTGTATCCATCTCCATTCCCACGGCTGCTGTCTCACAGGCACAGTGGTCACAGGAGGATGAAAAGACTATGGATTTTTTTCTCCTCCCTACACTCACAAGAGCAGGAAGATTAGACAGAAGACGAGCACAGCCTGGCCCATTCAAAGCAGCTTTAAGCCCAACACTGGAGGCATCTGACCTGAGCTTTCTGGTTCATGGAGCACACAAGACACGCGTGAACACATATAAATACACACACACACACACACACACACACACACACACACACACATCAACTAAGACAAGAGTTCTTGGTTCACTTTTCTGGTTCAATGCGTGGTCATACAGTGCCTGGGTGTTAAACATCGACCCTATGACCTTTGTATATTAACAGGCTCCAAGCACACACCGGCACACATACATAACACACTGGCAAAAATAAGCACTCACACTCACTTACCAGCAGCCCCAGATGGAGGCTAGCAGTTGCATGTGTATAAAAAGATATTTTGGGGAAAACTTGATAGACAATGAGGTGAAGCGAGTCAGGAGGGAATAGGAGGGGAGCCATATGGGGCGGGATCGCGAGAGTGAGAGAAATTGATGCAGGCAAAGAGAAACGGGGAGATGCAATTCAAAGCTCTGTTGCTCTCACTAGCAATTAAAATATTTTTTGTATAATTTCAGAAAGGCCTGAGCTGTCTTATCAGTTTCCAGATAAGTCTCCTCCTCCTCCTCTTCTTCCTCAACCAGAATGTATGAGGGCTCTTCATGACTGAAAACTGACATAGCCTATACACTGATATCTGCTACCATATTGCTGCCTCCTCTCCACTAAATTCCATTCACTTGCTCCTGCACAAACACAGATGCATGTGCTTACACGCATACACACACAAATAAACATGCACTAGTTAGCCGACAGGCAGTACCAAGATTCTGAAGGGGCAGAAGCCCCATCCAAAAGTGAGCACCGGCTCAACTTGTCATTTTCTTGTATGTTTGCCTAATGTATTTTGGGAAATGTACTTGCTATTTGTGCATGTCTGTGTGTGCATGTGGTTTTTACCATATAGCACAACATACTTTTTCAAAAATCATGTATGTGTTGGTTTTTAGTGTCTTCTATCTTTATTTTTCACCTCAGCCGAGAAATAAACGTTAAGCGTTTTGGCTTCCTAATTGAAACCAGAGATGGAAAGTTTGATTAAAAAAACACAAAGAGAAAGAGAGGGAGAGGAGAGGGAGTGCACACTAGAGAAAGTGTGGGCGAGCAACAAAGCAAAACTTAACAGGGACTGAAACTTAATGATATGTTGTCTCTATTTATGGGGGTTACTTGCTAAACTAAAAACTACAGCAGATAAAAACAACACTCAGGTAGTGGGCATGCACTCAATAACAGTAACTGCTAAAATTTCATTTAAACCTGTCTGATATGAATGAGACTTGTTTAAGTTATGGGTGTGCTGCTCGGGAACAGCGGGGGCGGACCTTCTCAAAACAGAGCGGCAAAGAGAATCAAATATGTGTTCTCCACACTATTTCACTATGTCAAACCTGACTTGAGTCAGTCTTGTTTGTAAATGGGTGCCTTGCTTTACAGTGTAGGTCTTTGGGGAGCCAGCAGCTAAGGATTCCATCATTATAGAGATTGTTTTGCAGACACTGATAAACTGAGGATCCCTATTGAGATACAACAATCTAGATAATTGCTCAGTTCCTATTGTATAGTCCGTGGTAGAGATGAGGACAAACTGTTGATAATCTTCTTGGTAGCTGATGTGATGTGACAACTGACAGACTTTCTGCTGCTCAACATAAACAATTGTGGCAGGAAATGGTCAGAGGCAGTTATGGATAAGTGTGAGTGTGTGTGTGTGTGTGTGTGTGTGTGTGTGTGTGTGTGTGTGTGTGTGTGTGTGTGTGTTTATGTGTGTTGGGTAATGACACAGTGCGTCAGGTAGCCTTTCAGAGCATTGGATAAAGTGTGAACCAGTGGTGAACCAGTGTTTTTCACACATGGCTCCAAAATGTCACAATCAGCATGTGTGTCTGTTGATGAAATGAAACGAGGATATAAATAAAGAGAGACAATCATATATGGAACTAGCGCTTTTCAAGACTTAAATACAATGATAGGTGTGTGTTGTTAAAAACCAATGTAGAGGTGTGACCAAATGATAAAGAAATGACAAATTTATGAAATGACCTGCTCTTATGTACTGTGGTGTAAGACTTGTGAATCTGTTTACCTGTGTGTGTGTGTGTGTGTGTGTGTGTGTGTGTGTGTGTGTGTGTGTGTGTGTGTGTGTTTGCACATGTAAGGCTTTACTGAGCATGCCCAGAGAGAAAAGGCAAGGTGGCAGTATGTCTGCGTCATTTGGGAGGTTTGCTAGTTGTCACGGACACACAGAGGGCGACGTTCCAGTGAACAAGAGGTGGGTGCAGTGACATAAGCAGGGCACAGTGCCCTTACCATAGACAAGACTCTCACAACCCCTACATATGGAGGGGTCAAGGACGTGCACACACACACACACACACACACACACACACACACACACACACACACACACACACTTTTATTGTGATGCAAAAAACATTCCACAAAAGGATAATATATGTGCCTTTCATTTTTAGACTACTCTTTCTATTCTTTGCCTGTCATATTGTATGTTTTTCAAAGTGAATACATATTTTTTTCAGTCTGTGAGCAGATACAGTACAACACTGAGTGCGTCTGGTTCCATACATTTGGCAGCATCCTGCGCACACACTGTGTGAGTGCTGTAAATAGCCAGAGTGTGTCGTGCATCTCTGCTGTGTTTGGACCTATTTTAGAGCTGACACAGGAAACAGGGCCATTCTGACAGCCACCCTGCCAGCCGGTACTGCACACAGCAGCCCCGGAACCTTCTGTCACACAGACACACATACACACACATATACTTACATGTGCATGTGTGCGCACACACACACACACACACACACACACACACACACACACACACACATACACACAGATAGAAGAGATTTTTCCATGTTAACAACCTACCAGTGCTTCATCCACCTCATAGACTTCCACGGATCATTTAATTTCCTTTTTAAGTCAACACTCCTCTCATCCTTCTGTTTTATTCCAGTTTTCCACAAACTGACTGGAAAGACCTTTAACAAAAGCACCCTGCTGTGTCACTTGGCAGCCCCCTGTACCATGTCCCTCATCTTGTCTTTAGTATTGTACATTTCAAACCTTGCAGTGCAGATTTCACTTCTGAGCCAACTAGTGAGAATCTAGCTGTTTTTCTGTGTTATCCCTGCATAATAAGCAAATGATAACTCTGGCAGAGGGGAGCTCAATTACCCAAGACAGGTATCTGCTTTCAGCTACACGAGACAGCTGGAGACCTGGCACAGTTTAGCTTTAGAGTTAATTTAGAGTTAAATGAGTTTTTTTTTTTTTTGCTATTCTGGTTTATTGTTTCTGGACCGCGTATTTTTTTTAATTTGTTTATTTCATTTGTCCACCAGGGTGATTTAATTTAATTCAACATCTTTGTCATTTATTCACTCACTAAATCTTTTTGAGGTACTCAGTGAGATTACACCTAAATGAAGCTGCATCTCAGTGTCATGACAGCACTAGCTTATTTAGAGACTGTTTGCACACCGACATAAACGCCTTTTCAAAGGCTATATCAGAGTCCTACTCACCAGTCTCTCATATTTGGGGTGGATGATAAATTCTTCAGGCTGCTCCTGCCTTACTATGTAATTATGTGCATGGTGATGTGCTTTTACAGCCTGCCTAACAGTCGGAAATTATCTCCTGGAAATGAAGTCCAATTAATTGTGGCACTTTGGAGGCGTACGTGTGTGCAGAAACACTGTACTGACACTTAACAGGAAATTGGCTCCTGTTGAAATATTTAATAAATAAGTTGTGAGGTAAAACAACTGTGTATGACACGGACAAATATGGCTTGTATTTTACACAAATGCGCACACACACACGTGCACACACACACACGTACACACACACACACACCTCAGGAGGAGTTGAAAAAATTGAGCGGTGTCACACTAGCCAATAGTTTAAGATGCATTGCACGTAACCATGATGACACAGGTTGAATTCCATCTGTAGACCTTTTTTGCACGTCACCCCTATCTTTCTCTCCTCACTGTCTGCTGTCAGCTATTGAATAAATTTAAAAATGGAGGAAGATATCAATTTCTAAAAACTGAAATTGGTATGAAAAAAAATAGGAAGATGAAATTATTATGAATTAGGTATGGATGCACGCTACCGATCTAACCTAAAATGGGAAAGTCTATAAAAGGAAACAGGAGTCTTTTAGGGCCAGTGACATACTGTGTCACGCCACAGTAGCTCTCTATTGTAGGATGCACTCTGATGGGTCAGCACTTTCGCAGAATAGCACCTTTTGTTTTTGTCCCTGGGAGTATGGGTGTTCTGCACAGATCTACTGTCCAGACACAACCCATTCATGAATTAGATTTTTCATATTTAATTTTTAATGATTTCTTCTTTTTTTTTCACCGTGGTATTCTGAATATGCTAAAGGGTTCTCGTTCAGTTTACATCTACTGAGATTACTGAGATTCCATTTTCTGGACATTTTTAATGACTAAACTTCAAAACAAACTGGTATCTTAAATGCATACGTTGAACAGCTTTCCAAACATAATCTTTAGTGTAGGATGTACTACATATAGTCAGTGTTGGTGACTGATACAATATCTATTGCAGTGGATTTGGCTGATGTGCACAAGGGTTCCTTAGGAGCAGCTGTGAAAGGTTTGTGAAGTAGACTTTTTACAGAAATTGAGGAATTTGAACATAGAACCATATAATCACAGGCCTAATTTTCTTAAAATTAGCAAAATAATTTACTTTGAAACAACACATTCTAGACAGGTTTTCTCAAATGTGTTCATTATGCCATGTGTGTATGTGTGTATGAGTGTGTGTGGTTTGTGTGTGTTTACATTCACCTCCAAAATCTATTTCTTCATGTTTTTAACATCTCACATCCACTTGTTTATTACCTTACGTCATTCTGCTCTGCTTGGTTACACATAACAGCTCGCTGGTCAGTGTGTGTATGTGTGTGGGTCTGTCTGTCTTGCTGTGTTAGGGCCTACTAGACCCATTCGGCTCAACAGTATGGCACGAAATGGCAGCGGAGTGGTGTGAGTGGTCAGCTGGAACGTGTGCTTGGCAAGGCAGTGGCTATGCTATTAGCAAGCGCTAACAGTTTTATTATTAGAAAATAAACGGTGCGCTGCAAAACTCTGAATGTTATTAGCACCTCACCATCTGGGTCTGACAGCTGTGTTCAGCCACCATCATGGCTGAACTGCTAACGGCTATATCTGAAATCTCCACTCTTTATCTGCAGTACTTTCACTCTCATTCTCTGTGTCTGTCAGCATCTTTTCCTCTCTTTCTCCCACTCGCTATCTTTATTTCTTCCTCTTGCTGGGTTTCTTGCAGACATAAAGATAAGTGAGTGGTTAATAAGCGAGCAGAGACAAACACAAACATATTTATTTCATAGTCTCACACACAAAAATCAAAAAAGCAGCAGAAGCTCTCAGGATTTTTTTTGCGGCCTATGAAAATGAGCATTTTGTCTTGTATGACTGTGCCTCATCTGTGATGGTAAACTCATGCTTATTGCACTTATTTAACTGTTAAGAGTAAAAAAAAAAAGAAATCCAGAAGCAAAACCACAAAACGAAATCTGTCCTTCACTATTGTTGTAAACATGTTTTACACACGACAGACAAACAGAACACAGCCTCTGAAAAAGGGTGGAAACAATAAGTCATAATGCTTTAGGGAAAAAAAGAGGCAAACTGTTTGTGTTTGTTTGCATGTTGACTTCTGAAATGTTTTGCTTTAATGCACATGCGTGAAAGTGTGTCTGCATGGAAAAAAAAGAATTATGCATGTGTGTTTTTCCTCCCCTATCACACAGCTTTGCAGGGCTTTATTTAAACAGATAACCTGCTACTAGAAGCCCCCAGCCTCCCTAAAACCTCCTAACTCTCCGTTTTGCCTCCCAGTCTTTCACAATAAACCCCATAGAAAGGAGACACCTCCAGAAATGAGCACTCTTATTGCAGACACTGCAGAAAAGCCTACCCTGCAGTGCTTTTCCTTCTCCAACAAAAAATACTTTTCTCCACTAAAACAGGCCAACTCCGTCTAGGGGTGCGTCTCCCATGCTCGACCTAATCTACATGCATACTTACCTTCCTTATATTTAGGGATGACGCTACCAAGCAGCGTGAAGGACTCTGGATGGCATAGGAATCTATTTCACATATAGATGCACAGGGCTAGCGTGCAGGAATAGGATGTAGAGCAGGGAATAGTGTGTTTTCAATTTCACTGACCCTCTTTTGTATTGCGCCATGGTTATCTGCTGTCTAATTCTATTTATTTGAGTCTTTTGTCACTGCCTGTTCAGAGACCAGTGTTAAAACACATTTTTAAAAGCTTGAAGGTAGATAAATGCTTTTATTTTGTATTACTTTTGACGACTTTGCCTGTCTTGCTTCATCAGGCAGAATAAACAGCAAGTTTAAAAAAAAAAAGAAAATACACAGTTTTAAAGAAATCTTTCTTTGTTTCTTTTTCTTTCTTTAATTAAACAGGATAGGTGGTCTTGCTTTCTCAATTTTGATTTGTAAAAAATATCAACTTTTTTTTCTAAAACTAGTACTAATGCCAAATTCATGTCATATACTGTAGTTCAGACCATAATTACAAGCAGCCAAATCTAAAACACTGTTTGTCAGTCACCTAGGTATTATTCAAATTCATAGACATCAGGGAGCAAAGCCTAAATGACTGGCAGTTACTGTACATCTAGTCTATATCCTCGAAAGTTCCACTTCCGGGATTGCTCCGGTGCTGCAGGAAATTCCGCCGGATGCATGTATTTTCGCCGATGTCCGTTTCCTTCCAATTTCTTTGTGTTGGAATTTTAAACTCCGGTGGATTTATGAGGACTAGGGTAAACTGCTCCTTAGATCTCTGCAGGGTAAATCCAGACAGCTAGCTAGACTATCTGTCCAATCTGAGTTTTCTCACGCACGACTTAAAGAACTTTTGACACGTTAATGTTACTTCCTGTCCAGAGCGCATTGGTTTTAGTCAACTTTTGACTCAACACGTAAGACCAAAATAACATTATAAACGAGACCTGTGTTCCATCAGATTTTCAATGATTATGCACATTATAAAAATGAGCCCGTATTCTCGCTCTTGGGTTAAAACAGAAACATGAATAACAAAAAAACAACAGTTGAAAAACGAGCAGTTTTCCAGTTATTTTTTAATTTGTATGGACATTGGAAAAACGAGAAAATGGAGCTCATAGTTTTGTTTTTTTCCGTTTTTGGTTTGAAACAAAAAACGAAACATCGACCCGTTTTTTTCCTTTTTTCGTTTTTGGTTTAAAACGAAAAATGGATTATACTTTAGTACCCTGACCAGGTCAATTGTGATTGGTTTAATGAAATGCTATTAAACCAGAGCACGTTTTTCTCCCATCCTGGAAAGCTGTGTGGACTAACCAGACCCTCCTCCGCAGCCCTGTGGAGGAGGGTCTGGCAAAGCGAGACTACTGTACATCTAAATGAAATCCAAAATAAAACTAATACAATCAATTCAGCTAATTCAAAAAGAAGTGTAGCCCTTTACTTGTATTCAATCTGGTTTTCCTAGTTACAGTAATGAACCACCACAAACACATATGACTTCAAAAGCTACTATTGTAGGTTGTTTACATGTTGTAGCTACAAGGCTAGCAGGGGGGTTAACCATCCTGGAAATAAGTGTGAACACTCCCAAGTCGGAATCCCATTCCCTGAACCATATAAGACGGTATCCTTCTCATATCATAGCTGGACAAATAGTAACATGGTCTGTAATTATCGTAAATGTGCAAGGCTATGAATGCAATTTTTAAGCACAAAGCTAATTTGAACTTGAAAGAATAAACTGTGGACAGATGTGACACAAATAAAGTCTGTATCCAGTAGATTTGTTAAAGGAGCGATGCTTACTTTAACCATTGCTTTTGATGCAGAGATTACAGCTTCTGTTCTTGGTTTGGGTAAAAGTGATTTGTTTTAAAATCTTCAAAAGTAGTTAAAACACTTGTGAAACACTTTGCTTTAGTATAAAATGTTGCTCTAATTTGGAATAATTATGGGACTGGCCATTTGGATGTAAAAAAGGGAGCAATTTACAGATTTGTCTCAGAGTGAATACCGAACAAATGAGTCACTCTGGCAGAAAAAAAAAATAGGCTCTGGACCTGTTGAAATACGTAACACATTGCCAGCAGCATGCTGGTATTTTCTTCAGCAGTACATGAATACAGTCTAAACAAACAGTTTCTACAATATCAAACACCCTGCGAGCAAGCACATTCATCTCACTCCCCCTGAGGTTTGCAAAGGGACCATTTCTTTTTGATGGTGTGTGTATTTGTGTTTGTGTGTTTACGCAGCTAAATGTGCACATCTGTGAGGTACGTGGTAAATGCACTTGACTTGAGCCTGACCACAAATCAAAGTGATGGCTGGTGAGTACCACATAAGAGAACAGAAATGAAGCAGATAAGTGTTGAGATCAAAAAGACCGTCCCCAGTCAAAAGCTCCCCTAGAGGGGCAGGAGGGCTGCAAAGCACGGCTCAGTGTACGTCTCATTTCGTGGAGGCAACCGCTAATGAGGTGATGAGACGGACAGACGATAAGTTATTAAGAGAAAAAAAAGATCAGTTATGTCACTTTTCTTTGCTCTCTCTGTGTGTTACTCTGTGTGCCACTGTAACGTATTTAATGGCACTTTCATGATAAATTATACATCAAATAGTGAAAAGAAAATATGATTTCAGTACTTCAGTGGCTATATTATACGTTAGTCTGATCAGAGCTGAAGTGGTCCAAACACAGCAGACAATGGGACTCTGAGGACAGATGATGACTGGCATTGATGAGAGGTTTCTATCACTGAGCTGGCTGGGAGCCAGAACCTAATGTGGACTGTGGAGTGTTAGAGTTTGACAAGACTGACCGCTGTTTGTCTGACAGCCAGCTTACTGCTCTGTATCTGAGACTAGATCATAACCAGACCCCTTCTTCTTCCATGTCTTTTTTTCTATTTTTTTTTTTAAATGCATTTGGAGTTTTTCTCTTCTCTCCTCTCCCCTTTCGCCAGATGTACATGTTTAGACTTTTATACAAAGTCTTAAAAGGCAGTTCACTTCCATATTTTATCCTCAGATCTGTCCTCGATTACTTTTTCTTGTCTCTTTATTTAACTCTACCTCTCCCTTACATATAGTAGTAGCTCAACTATTAAACAATTATATTTATATAAATCAAAATAAATAAAAAATATATCCACATTTTCTTACTTTAGAGGAAAATAAACACAGAAGTAGCATTACAAATTGGTGTGCTGCTAATCTCTAGTAGATTTATTGTCCAGCTACGGCTGAGTGCACTGCAAATGCCTCAGTTTCCCATCAACCTGAGTGAGTCATAATACCTGAAGAAAAGAACATACAAGGAGCCAGAACACTTGATCACTATGTCTTGTATGGATTCACATGTGCAGCCACATATTCACCACAGCAACTGCATTTTCTCCACTGTGAAGTATTTTCGAGCAGCTACATGAAGCCATCCCATCTATGGAGGGATTAGTATGAAGGGGTACTCAAATACGTCAAAGAGAAAAAGTGTTCATAGCCTACAGTGTTACAGAACTAACATCCCAGATTTGGGCTCCCACTTTCTCTAACTGCCTACCTCTGTTGTCGCCTTATTCATCTCAGGTAGTCACCGTCCGTCCAGCAGCTGTGTTGTAGCTGGCTCTATTAATGACAGTGTGGCAGAATCAAAGACAGCTTTATAACAGTAATTCCTCCCTACTGACAACCAAGGAAGAAATATTGACTTATCTTGTCCATTGTCCCTGCGGTACAAATTCAACAACAGAGCCATGAATACAATAGCATATTGTTACACTTGAAATAAAGCTGGTATTCAGCTTTCTCTCCTTTTGTGTGTTGTCAGTGTAATATTCCAAAGTTATTTAGGTTTTCCAAGAGGATAGAGTTGATAAGTTACGTCTCTACTGGAGGAAATGTGCAGAGTGTGTGTGTGTGAGTATGAAGGGGGGTGTATGTCTTCTTAAGTACTGCATTGAGAAAATGTTATTACATAAATGGACTATGCAAGACAAAGACTTTGATATTATCATAATTAAAAGTGAGCAGCCCCATATGGTGAGGGAAAAGAGCTGCACAAAAACAATCAAATTGAAAGCCTCTCAGTGAACGGAAATACATGAAATACTAATTTTTCAGCCAGAAGAACTGACAAAGTCTAAACATACACTTTTCTATAACCTTCTCCTCTGCTCGGCCTGTATGTGAGTGTATGCCTGGTCAGTGCCCTGGGCCCTGCTAGGGGTCTACAGTATGCTCCAGGAATAGTCCAGTCACGTGGCCGCTCTGTGGGATCTGTTCCCCTAGCAGGAAGCTGTTATATGGTTACAGTTATTTTTGTTGTCTGTCTGGGGATAGTTTTTACTGCGCTCCAGAGGATCAATAATTGTCATAAAAAGACTTCGTCACCCGGTGCCCTCTTTGAGCAGGACAGGGAGGTGGTGTGTGTAGGTTAGGGAGGCATGTGTATGTGTGTCTGTACATATGCAAGTGTTTGTCTGCATTTAGATGTGTGAGCATGTAGAGTGAATATTTAGATTTTTTTGCTAGTGGTTTATTTTAACAACGTCAGAGTCTGTGGAAAATGTGAAATATGTTTGTCACGTGAAAGGAAATGAGTTGTAGACAGTATCGTATGTGAGGTGTTTTTTTAGATGTGTTACAGGATTCTATACATACAAGTGTGGGGTGATATGGGTCAATCACAGTGTGTTGTTTAACTTAACCACAGCCTGCATTTGTTACAACTCCAGACCTGTTATTTTACACATTGCCCTTTACCTCTTTGACCTGCTGCATCTGTCTGCTCTCATGTTTGTCCATTTCTGTGTGGAAGGCCACACAACATCCCTGTTCATAGCATGTCTGCAGAGTATCTGTGTCTCTCCTATAGCTTGTCTACTGTATACAGTATATGTGCCACCATAGCCCTGAAGCTGCAGTCAGCCCTGGGGACTCAGAGAGGAGGTCCTATAACAGCGCAGGCAACGGAAGCTGGCTCCTAGCTAATTGGTTCCTGTGTTAGCGGCACACAGAGACGGTGTCAGAGTCAGCACTTTCCCTCCCTCTTCCCACATTCCCTTTCCTTTTCCCTTTCTCCATCTCTCCCTGCCTGCCAACCACAGATGCCACAGGTTTGACATCCCTTCAGGACACACGCCTGAGCTAATATGTACATTGCAGAATGTTTGTGTGTTGACAGAGGATTTGGGTGTGTCGCTACCGCTGCCAGTTTGACAAATAAATTCAAACTGCTGCAAAAAATATATATTTTAAAAATGTATTAAAAATTAAAAATCATGTTTCTAAGAAGCAGGGGAATTAGCTAAATTAGCATATAACTCCCTTAAGTATTTTTTGACCTCTTTGCCCCCAGTGTGTTTCACTGTCTATTCCTTGCTGCTTATCCATCCATCTATACCTGCATATCTGTCCTTTTTCTCTGTCCCAACCCACAGTCCACTCAATGGGCAGAGCAGATGAAGGTCACTATGTAACTGTGTTTATGTCGCCCCTCCCCCCTCAAATACACACAGACCCTCCTTTCGGCTGATTGTCTCAATGACAGAGAAGGTAGACACTAGTCCAGGTAATCACAGCTTGCAGGTGCCTGTGCTCTAAAAAGTGTGCAGGGATGCTGCATTGTGTGTGTGTGGCTTTTCATACTGCATGACGAGATGACTATGAAGTGTATCCCACTGGGTTGAAGTGGACCTGAAGAAAGCAAGCCGTTTTCTGCTCTGATCACAGAGTATCTGTCTGGTCGGCCACAGCCTGGTGCTGTGTGTTTATCATTGCAGGATGTCCTCTCACAAATGGGCGCAAACTTTGTGAGCCTTGCGTTAACTCTCACTCATAAGGTATTATCCTTTACATTCTTGTGTTCCTGCCAAAGGGTAAATACTGTACCTCTGTGCTGTATTTCTTGGCAGTTTAGGTTGATGGGAAACATGTTCATATAAACTCCTGCAGTCACATATGATTTTGAATGATCATCATTTGATTTTACCTGATTATTGAGTGTCTATGCTATGGATAACGTTCACTGTCCCTGTTTTTTTAAATCGAGGACATGGACCCATTAAGGTCAGGGTGGATGGTTGAACTTTGACACAGGAGGCCAAAATTTGCGTCTCAGGTGTTGTTATAACTAAAAATATTGGTTATGTTTAGGGGGAAAAAATAAGTAACATTAAAAACGTCAGCCAGTCCCGTCTTGTACTTCAAGTCAGCAAAGACTTTAGAAATATTTAACCAAGACCATGATATTTCCTAGCCTTAAAGGGTAGATTCAAACAATACCCACATGCCACATTAAAAAGCATTATTGGTCACCACTTTGTGTTACTGTCCCTTTGCTGTGGCTCAGCAAGCAAACAAAGTGTATGGTGGCACAGAGACGGGAAAAACAAACTACCTTTGGAAGATAACTACTTGATTTGTCTCACTCAGCATTGCATTATGCATACTTAAAAAAAAGAGCCATAAGGATAGTAAACAGTGTTGGATATCGGGAACCCACTAACAATCTGTTTTTAAAGTCATGCATTAAAATTCAGGGATCTGGTGGAATTTAAGATGTTTTGACTTCCTGGCAATATACAAAAAAAAATTCTTGGACAGAGAGAGGGGTTATAACTTAAGAGGACAATTTTATATGAAACAACATTGTCTTCGCACCAATCTTAAAAGTATGTGCATATCATTTTGTGGGGTGATTTTGTGTGATGGACTGGGGGAAGGAATCAAACAAAGTAAAAATATCAGACAGCTCAAAAGGATGTAATATATATATTTATATTTTTGCAAGGCACAGAAAAAAGGAAGGGGAAAGTAAAGCATGCTAATGGTAATATTGTTGTTATTGGTTTTCTTTTGTTTCCTTTTTTATATTCTTGATTGGGTAGTGTTGTTGATTATTTATGAAGAGAATGAACATAGTGGTTTAGTTGTAGTAATGGACGCATTGGTGGAGAGTTGGTTTATGTAATTAATTGAATATTGATAGATGTGATTGATGTAGAACAGGAGTAGGACTAGATAAGCATGATGGTTTTTCCTACTCCTTTTCGAATAAGAAATGTTCATTTAGGTTGCATGTTCACCATTATTATAGTTTTTTTGTTCTCGTTTTTCATATATATATATTTTCACAAATAAATTAAATTCACTCAGTGCTGAATCCTCATATTACTGTCAGCTGAACAAATCATATTTTTATTTTATATATATATATATATTTTTTAAAAACCCTTCAGAGAGAGATTTCTTTGCAGTGTACAGACTGGAGGAACAATTACAGTGATCAGTAATGTTTACAATCTACATATGAGGATGTGAGGATTGTATTACAATAGACTTAGAACCTATCTTTAACTAAGTAGTTTGAGTTGCCCATAAAAACATCCCTTGTGTCAGCTGCCAAGAGTCAATATTGTAGTGAAAACGTGAATAAAATACTTTGACAGTGAATGTTTAGCAGATACGTTCACTATAAACATTTTTCATTGGCAGTGAACATTTTGCAGATATGTCCCATGATTCCTGGTGGCATTGACTATCTTACAAAATAGATTTTCCTTAAAGCAAATTAGTTATAATCATATTTTTTAAAAGACAAGGTTGATCTGGTGGTTCCCATTTTTAAAAAGGGGGACCGGAGGGTGTGCTCAATAATCACACTGCTCAGCCTGAAAAAGATTATTCCAGGGTGCTGGAAAGGAGGCTCCGGATGAACCTCAGATCCAGGAGGAGCATTGCAGATTCTGTCCTTGCAGTGAAATAGTGGACCAGCTCTTTACCCTTGCAGGGCTGTTGGGGTTGGTCATGGGAGTTTGCCCATCCAGTCTACATGTGTTTTGTGGACTTGGAGTAGGCCTACAACAGTGTCCCCTGGGTAGTCCTGTTGGGGTTACTGGGGGAATATGGGGTACCAGGACGCTGCTACGAGCCATCCGGTCTGTGTCTGTATACTTGGCACAAAGTCAAGCAAATTTTTAGTGGGTGTTGGCCTCTGCCAGGGTTGTCCCTTGTCACAATTCTGTTTGTGATTTTCATGGACAGGATCTCAAGGCAGAGCCAGGGGGAAAAGAGTGTCTGGTAAGAGTTAGTACCTTTAAGTTTAAGGCCATGATTCTCTGCCAGAAAACGGTGGATTGCTCCCTCCAGGATTGGTGGAGTTACAGCGCCAATCAAAGGAGTTCAAGTATCTTGAGTCTTGTTGTTTAGTGAGGATAAAATGGAGCGTGAGATTGACAGCCAGTTTGGTGCAGCGCCAGCAGTGATGCAGGCATTGTACCGGACCATTGTGGTGAAGAGGGAGCCGAGCCGGAAGGCAAAGCTCTCAATTTACGAGTCCATCTACGTTCTGACCCTTTACTTATGATCATAAGCTTTGGGTAGTGAACGAAAGAATGAGATTGTGGATACAAGCGGCCAAAATTAGTTTCCTGCCTAGGGTGGTTGGGCTCAGCCTTAGAGATAGGGTGAGGAGCTCTGACATCCGGAGGGAGCTCGGAGTGGAGCCGCTGCTCCTTTGCCTTGAAAGGGGCCAGTTGAGGTGGTTCAAGCATCTGATCAGAATGCCTATGGTGCTCTTCCAGTTAGAGGCACGGCCAACTGGTAAGAAGCCCCACGGTAGACCAAGGAGAGATTATATATCTCGTCTGGAAGAGAGGTGCTGGGCAAAGGGATGTCTGGAATACTTTGCTAAGCCTGCTGCCCCTGCAACCCGGCCCCGGATAAGCAGATGAAAATGGATGGATTGACCTGCTGTAACAAAGCTTTACAAAAGAGTGGGGCCTCTGAGATGGAGTGTCTCCCAATAGATGCCTTGTGTGGCAGACCCTTGTCTCCTGTCACACTCCTCTAACATCGCTGTAGTTTCCCTCCAGCCTGATGACTCCAGTGCTCACCTCCTCTATTAGGGCAGCCCAGGCTCGGCCCCTTCTCTGCCCCACTGCATTAAACATTGATGGAGCTGTAAGAGAAGGCTGGAGCCTGTCTCCTACTCTGGTCTGGCCCGTGCCTATAGCAGGTCTCTTCTCTGGCTGCAACCTGTCTTCTTTCAATTTCTTTCCCTCCCTTTGCGATTTATAACTTTGCTACTGCTGTGGTTATTTGAATGTGGTCAAATGAAGCTGTCTGCAGCAAGTGCTGCTCAGTATAAGAGACACATCAAATCTCAAGAAATGAGAGTGATAAGTGTCTGCTGCTGCCTGTGGCCAAATGCACAGCAGTGAGACGTGACTTCCTGGAAATGACTCTGTGTGTGTATTTGATTCCTGTATTTGCATCTCTGTCTATGTGTGGTGCATTTATGTTATGCATTATGACTCTTACCACAGAACACGGCTATATGAAAGGAAGTGGTAGGAGACACAAGAAGGCAATACTTTCCTTCCTTTCCTCAGTGTGTGTGTGTGTGTGTGTGTGTGTGTGTGTGTGTGTGTGTGTGTGTGTGTGTGTGTGCGTGTGTGTGTGTGTGTGTGTTCCAGTACTGCTGCATAACATCAGAGCATGATCTTAGCACCTTGCTATCACTTCATTTAGTGTGTTGGACCTGTTGGCTTAAATAACACCTTCATATCATTGAATACTTGGTTTAAAACCAGAATCAAAATAAGTGAACATGCAGTGAGTACCAAATCTGAGTATTAATAATATGTTTAATTAGTTCTGTTGATGCCACAAAAATCCAAAGGGCTAGCAGAACAGCTCATAGTGACAAGTCCAAACACTTACAGATCCACGAAGGATTTAGTTGCCTTGCCTCCACCCTCCCTCACCCATCTTTACCCCACAGAGCCTTGCCCTGGAAGATCTGCCCCACAACCAACAAGTGGTGGAGTTCAGCAGCATACCAAACCTAATACTGAGTCCTGTTAAGACTGTAAATGTATTTATAGAGTGCAATGTGAGCCGGGTATTGGTATTAGACTGTGAGAGAGTGAGACGTTGTAATCTAGCATTTGTGAGAATCAATGTCTGGTGTTTGTGCATGTGAATGTGCGAGATCTAGGAGAAAGCATGCATGCATTTTCATGTGTGTGTGTGTGTGTGTGTGTGTGTGTGTGTGTGTGCTCATGCAGTGTGTTTGCATGTGTGGATGTTTATACATGGCTGGAGCAGGCTTGTCCTAATCAGAATCATGTCTGATTATGTGGCTATAGGGCATGAAGGGTTGTATAGACAATGCTGTGTTTTGTGCTGGCAGACTGGTGTGTTGGGTCCTGAGAAAGTATACTGGCAGATCTGGACTGGCCCTGCTGCTAGTAACATGCCATACAGCCCTCAGGCAAACTTCCATGCAACACAACTGAGTACACTAGGGCTATTCTCTCTGTTCTGAATTACACATGGGATTTGATACATCCAGCACTCTGTTACACAAGACACACTTTAGAAAAAAAGATTCTAGTGATATGGTGCAAATACAAAGGAGATAAAAAGGTTATGATTGTAACACAGTTTTCTTTAATTGAAGATCCTGACTTTTACCACCTAAAACAATCAGAAGTGACAAAATCATCTGAATTGGCAAAACTAAGCTTAAGGTTTCTCATTAATTTGAGGAGCTCATACAAGTTGTCTGCTTCAATGAGAGAAAATCACATGAGAATAGTCCTTAGTGAAATAATCACAACTCTGAGCAACAGCAAACAGGGATGAATAAATAAGGCTGACTAAATAAATGATCAGTGATTGTTTGGCTCTAAGTGCTGTTGCTGTAGCTCAGCATCCTGATTTAGTTGAAGCCTTCAGCCATCCCTCAGCAGAGCTATGGTCTTAACGGAAGAGAAACGGCTAAAAAGCCTCATTCTTCTTCATACCTTCAATATTCAATGAGAGCGCTAATTGCACCGTGCTGAAAGAAAAAAAAAAGGGGGGGAGGCGGAGTGGGGAGGTGGGAGATGGGAGGGATCTACTGGCTAATGGTCCGTAGGGGGAAAATAAAGGAGAGGGAAAAAAGGGGGATTTAAAAAGTTAGACATATCCTCAGGAGGTTCCTTCCTCTGTGTTTTTACCTGTGCGTCTCTTAGCTATAATGCTAATGCTCATTAGCCAGTCTGTGTGATATCCGCTGAATCACGGCTACTGTTAGATACTGTCACCGGGAGCACTCTGGCGAAGTGAGTACATGCAGTGGTTACGCACATGCTCCTCTGTTGTCAGTTGGAATCCAACTCAATACTTTTTTCTTTCCTTTTTTGTTTTACCTAAAAAGTTAGTTGGAAAGATATCTTCAAATATATTCGCTCAAGGTGCACCCATTTGTGAAGAGGAATTGGGGGATGCATATGCATTAAAAAGTCTTTGTGTGTATGAAATGCAAGCACAGCACTTTAGCCTTCCCTCATCCTTCCACCCCAGTTTCTCCCTTTAATCTTTGGCTGAGTTATAATACAATAAGTCCCTATAATCATTGGATCTCCTTCTCTTGACTTACCTGGGATAAATGACTGGGTTTAAACAGGGAAGGTAGAGGAAAAAGGTAAAACAATTTTACCATTGTTTATAAAATAGACAATGGTAAAATATCATTGTTTAATGAGTTTTACAATTGAATATGCTACTTATGACCACAAGGGGCAGCGTGTACAGGACGTCTGTCTCCGGGACCAGGCTGCAGTGTCTCCTTCTCCTCTCCCCTACAGTCAGCCGTTTCACTGTCCCCTGGTATACGGCAACTGAAATACTGCTGATCGGAAGTTTTTCTCATAAATCATGCCATCCACCAAACAAAGCAATAAAGATGTTTGTTTGCATTATTGAAGGAAAAGTATTGCCTTGGGTCAGCTTTAAGCAGTGTTGTGTGCGTGGATGCATGCATGCATCCTTAAAAAAACATGTTCACTTGAGTGTGTGCTTGGCAAGTATTTTTTGCTTGAAAAAAAAGTTATTTGCTTAAGAAAAGCATATTTTGTTGAGTTGGCTCTCTTTTTTTTCCACACAGTAATCGTATTTTTAATTGCTCAGCCAATCAGAAATCAGCTGTCTCTGTGTGATAGAGTGTGAAAGTGGTGGTGGTGGTGGTGGGAGAGGGTACATACTGGATACATGCACATATTGAAAATATATGTTTGGCTGCATGTCTGTGCTTGTGCCAACAAGTCTGTGCTCTTTTATGTTCCAGTTTTGTCTTTGGGGATCATTTACAACTCTCGACAATTTTATAACAGCCCATTTGGTGCTATTTATATTGATCACACAGGCTGCCAAGCACAGCCTCAGAATACAGGCTTTTTCTGAATTGCTTTAATCTGCATTCCTTTCAACAGCTTGACCTTCTTCACATTTTTTTACATTGATACAGAATCCCTTTCACCGAGATGTGTGGTTACTTGTTGCTTAGGAAGATTATGTGATACAGTATATATCATGTAGTTATGGGTGTGCAAGCTGATCAAATAGGCTATTACAGTGTCCTATACTGTTTTCAGTGCACACATGTTCCCCATGTGGGGAACCTGTGCCTTGTTACACTCACACTAGTCTCATTTTGAGAGACCATACAAACGCTGCGGAGCGGAGGAGGGTCTGGCTACTCCACACAGCATTCCGGGATGGGAGAAAAACGTGCTCTGATTTATTGGCATTTCTATAAACCAATCACAATCGTCATGGGCAGGTGCTAAGTCATGGGAGAGAAAACTCAGATTGGACAGAGAGTCTAGCTAGCTGTCTCAATTTACCATGTAGAGATCTAAGGAGCAGTTAAACATATTGCTCATAAATCCACCAGAGTTTAAAATTCAAACAAAAAAGAAAGCGTAAGGAAACGGGAATCGGCGAAAACACATGCATCCGGCGGAACTTCCTGCAGCACCGGAGCAATCCCAGAAGTCAAACTTCAAAGATATAGACTACATTCACACCAATATGATTCCCACTATAGATGATATATAAATACAAATCACTGACCCTCACATGACCCTCTGGCTCGTGTGTGCTGTGACAAAATGTGTGCTATGTGTTCTCATTCTGTCTCTCAGGTGACTCAAACAGATACCCATATAAATACACACTGGTGAAATATGTTGGATAATTTTACTCAACTTTAATTTATAAAAGAGCAAATACCTTGGACACAAAATTATAGATGTGTATATTAGATAACCTGGCAAGAGTCAGGACACACACTGTACCTGTGTAAGATAATTTCCGCCTGCTTGCTAATTAGAGAGCAACCTAACCCAGGTCTCTATCAATAGGATCATCCACTCAGTTGGTCAGTCAACAGCATTCCAGCATAAGCTTTAACCTGGTACACTCATTAAAACCAAACCCAAGTATTTGGTTTGCGGTCGCGAGGCTTGCGTGCGATTCAGCGTGTGTGTGTGTGTGTGTGTGTGTGTGTGTGTGTGTGTGTGTGTGTGTGTGTGTGTGTGTGTGTGTGGGTGATGAAAGCGAATAGGCCCATCCCCAGTTGTGCAGTAACTTAACCTGGTCCATGGGAGTCTGTTCTGAGCTCTTGGCTCTACTCTCATGGCCTTCAAGCATTAAGTACTTCATCTGAGGAGGAGTTTGTGAGGGTTTTTTGAGTGCTTTGCATGGTCAACACACTCCTTTCTAACCGAGATACTTCTCTAAGATGGCCAAAGCTTCTCCTGTTCCTCCCTTGAGAAAGTTAAAACACAAATAATCAAGCGTCAGGTCACCAGGACAGGCCTAAATGAATTGGGAGTCATTGCAAGTAGTAGACGGTGTGCACTGGAGGACTCGCATATAAGAAAGTGAAAGACATTTAAGGAGGACATTACCCTTTTGTTGTCTGTCTACTTTTAATACTTTTTATGATCCGGTTTACTCTGCATCCTCATCCTTTCCACTCCTTCCTCTCTGTCAAATAAATGACTAATAGTGAATAGCTTTCTAGGGGTGCTGCAGAGTGAGGGGGTGAGAAACTACTTGCTTTTGTTATTTTAACACCCAGAGGCATGCAAGAGACAATCATCAAACATCCGGCTCCTCACTTGACAAAAGCAGACTCCGCTGATGTGGAGAGAGATGGCAGTGACATGGTTGGTGGTGTGAGAGTACACTGTGTCCTGGGCCTGGCAGCTTTATGAGCCCAGTGGGAACCATGAAGACACAAGCTTGCAGGCCCTCAGCTGCTCCCTGTGTTAGGGTTAAAAAAGCATGGGGGACAGGGACAGGATGCCTGTTTGGTCAGAGTTCAGTCTTATCTGAGAAATGTCTTCCCATCCACAGTAGGAAGAGTGAAAGTGGGTTACTTCTATAACCAACTAAAACTACTATCATTCAATTCATGAAATGACAGCCATATACACATACTACCATAAACTCCCCTCTTGAACAGACTAAATTGAAACTGTACCTGTACAGTCGCATAAATAGGCAACTACAACGTAATACAAACAAGTGGTCATATGCAGGGACTAACATGAAGAAAAGATTATTTCCTTCTTTTCACATACCTGTGGCATGTCACTGACATATGGATGGGTCAGTGTTTGTTTTAGCAGCTAGGACTTTGATGACAGGAGGAAGCTCTGGGAGAGTTGTATCAGTGTTTAGACAGATACTACTGGGCCTGAAAGACACACACTATTCTCAGGCCTTTAGGACACTGCGCATAGAGCGAGGCAAAGTCCACAAAAATATCGGATGTTGTCCTTAGTATCATAGTGAATTAGTACTGGCAAAAATTTGGGAATATTTTGTTTTTATTTGGCTCAATATACCAGAAGGGTAGTTTTACTGTGTCAGGACCATTTCAGTTAGTGTAAGTACCAAATTTGCTTTTAAATAAGTCTGTAATTTCCTATGCAGCTTATTAAGACTCATTACATGGGCCGGTGGTAAACCCTATCCATTTAATTGCTAACAAATACCATTAGGCAGAGGACTGTTTTAACATGGCCAGTGATTTTTTACTGTGTGTGTTTGCCCTTGTTTTCCAAGCTTTCATTGTGACTGGAGTTGGCCCACTTGGCAGGAAGTTTAACAGTGTTTTATAGATTAATCCTCATTGTCCCAACCTCCTCATGGTAAGGAGTTAATGGGACCAGGTTGAGGAGGAGACAGAGACAAGGCAAGGAGCACAGACAGGTTTAGACACAATGGGAACACACACACAGGCCTGCATGGGCATCTGTTTCTACTGAGATGGAGAACAGAGACTTCACCATCTGCAACTCCAAGGCACTAAGATACACACACACACACACACACACACACACACACAGGTGCACAGACACACACACAAACACACACACACACACACACACACACACACACACACACACACACACACACACACACACAGGTGCACAGAGAGACACACACACAAATGCATATATACAAATCAAGAGGAATGCGTGTTGAAATACATTTTGTTTTAGGGACATCATGCAGCATTGTTAATATAAAAACAACAATGCTGTGTATCTCTGTTGTCATGACTAAATGCAACTGGCTGAGCGACATGGTGGAGGTGATGTGAGTCAATGCCAGCCACGATGGTGCAATCGCACGCTGTTTTTCAAGGCGTGTGAGCGAGCGTTCCCTTTACAACCTCTGACAGTAAAGTGTGAATCATCTGTTGTTTCATCATCATCGCACTCTGCCTCCCTCAGGAACACAGTATGGGGGTTGTGACCGCTCCAGCCTTGTTTTCTAGTAATGTGTGAGCTAACCAAGACACACACTTTACCCTCCTTTCTCAAACCACCCCCACTTCTCTGCCTCTGTGACGCTCTCTGCTCAGCATGGTAGAAGAAAAAAAGTGATGCAGCTTCATCTTAAAGTGCATTTAAAAATAAATCAATCTGTTCTCATTGTTCAGTAGTATTTAGTTTGCATTGTTACACATTTTCCAAGTTGAATTTCAGTTTACAGCGGGCTTCTGCAGATTAGAATTCATACATATTATGAACAGGTCTCCTCTTTTAAAGAAATAGCATTATATTTAAGAAGGTGTCCCCTCGAACAGCATTTGATTTTAATGAATGAAATAACCATGTGGTGCAGTGATGTATGCGGTTTGACATGTTCATCTATATATTACACTAACATTACACATAAGAGCAACCTCAGCCCCCCTACCTGCTTCTAACAGCTCCTGAGGCCCGGGTAAAGGGGGGCGGGGGGGGGGGGGCGGTGTTCCAAAGAAAACCTGTGGTAAAGGTGGTCACACTGAGGTTCAAAGATGTGTGCGAGTGCTGAATTATGGATTGTGTTTGTATGTGCACCTGCAGGCGCAAACCTACATCCGTGGGGGGCCAAAAAAAGGGAGAGAGAGGTAGGTAGTGAAGTTTCTGTTGCTACAGATACCGTATCATTTCTCACCACCTGAAAAGTCACCGGAATGCAAGACTGCAGCTACTGCTGCTGCTGTGCAAACGAAAACACTAACAGACTCCGAACATCTAAAATGCCCCCTGACATGTTCCGCTGAGCGAGCTTACATAATGAATGCTGGTTTTCAGCAAATTGTCTTGACAATGAATTGACTGGATTTATTGCAATAGTACATAGTGACCCAGGCTTTCTACTGTTCGAGCCAAAACATTAATGCATCTAGTTATGTAGGTGTGCTGCCTTTGTTGTCGTGTGTGTTGTGGGAACCTGTTTTATTTATACTTATATTGTTTGACATTTCTGAAAATGTGTTGAATTCCATTGGTACTGTTTTCAGGTCCATAAACAAATGTTGATACATGAGAATTAGGATGGAGTGTAGTATTTGAGGGCTAAATATTGCAGGCTGTTTTGGAACAAACCACTCCTCCTGCCTGTGTACAAATGAAAACAAAACATCCTGTTCATTTTGTAAGTGTGTGTGTACAAGATTAAGGGGTGCACAAGTGTGTGTAACTAAAAGTGGGGGGAAAGTAATGAATACAGTGAAGACTGACCAAGAGGCTGCAAAATAACACAAATAACACTCACCCAGAAAAAAAGAATAATCACCACTTTTATTACTAAAATAAACTATGATCATAGGATTTGCTCTAATCTGTTTTTTTTAATCCTCAGATTACAGCAATGCTCAATATTGACTGCAGTCTCTGCTGGTGGACTTGATCACAGGTTGCACAGAAAAGGAAATCTGTGATCACCTTTAACTGAAGTGTATTTATATCCAATTTTTATTTAAGGAAGTATTAGTATTACTTACTCACTGTGAGTCTAGAATGTACCCTCAAATCTCTAATTCCTTGTCTTACAGTTGTGTTTGTTTTCTTTGGTAACGTGATTGTCCGATATGAGCTGCACCTTCCCAGCATCGCGGAAAGAATGGTATCTATTTCTGTTCCTTCCTGCCATGGCTTAGAGCAGGCATCCATATCTTACCATAACCCCATCATAGTTCTCTTTAGCCTCATATCTCTGTCAGCCTCACAGAGTGAAACTGCTGCTTC
Organism: Sander lucioperca; assembly: GCF_008315115.2. Lineage (NCBI taxonomy): Eukaryota > Metazoa > Chordata > Actinopteri > Perciformes > Percidae > Sander > Sander lucioperca. The sequence continues at coordinate 18,685,681 of NC_050175.1, forward strand.
CTGTTTGGTTTGTCCAACCAATGCCTCTTACTGGCTGCTCTAATGTTCCTATGTCAACTTTGACCCTACTTAACTGAAACCACTGCTATCAGCCTGGTTCGCCCCAGGCACAGGAAGTCATGCTCTGAACTCATGGCCTCAAAGATGGCTACAAAAACAGGTAAAAAGAGTGATAAGCAAAACTACACTGAGCAGGAACATATACAGTAACACAGTCACTTTGTAAATGGAGAAGGCTTACATACTAAAGTACAAATAAAACAGAACAATAAAAAGCAGTGATAATAGAGGACAAATTGATGTTGGTTTCACTGGGCTATATATAATTGATGTGATGTATGGGTTTGTATGCATTGTATTGTAGTCCTCTTCCCATTTAGAATAAACAAACATGTTAAGGTTTCGATCGTTTCTGGAGTCTATCTGCGGTATAACCATCATCTTTCATTCACCCTTTCAGAAAAGTTTTCTATTTGACTGTCTTCTCCATCCGCCTCCATTTCTGGTGTACTCTAAACCGCTACACTCCCACACAGAGCGCTGAAGCCCAGCAGCTGAAGGGTGAGACAGCAAGTTAAAAATGTAAAAAGACAGGCCTCTTTTGGCTTGGTTAGAGCATAAGTCACACACGGCTAGTAGGTGCTAAGTCTCACGCTGAGTCTGAGTACAGAAGACAGAAGACGTGAGCACCAGATAAAGCTCAGTCTCCTGAGTTATGATGTTGCATGTCTGATCTGCTGTTACAGATCCAAAGTTGAATGAACTGACAAAATATCTGTTGGGAATCTTTGATGAGTGAGTAACGTTGAAGAAAGTAAAAGAGGAGGAGTATGAGTGGCGAGAACTTGCATGTGTGCATCTCTGTGGGAGTGCATAAGAGAGAGTAGTTGAGATATGAAAAAAAGATGAAGAGACTGAAGATATGAAGGAGGGACAGACAGCACAGCAGACCACTGAGTGTCTAAGAAAGTGAGCATAGCACAGTCTCCATCAGCCTTAATAGAAACACGCAACAGCCCATTATGGAGAGGTGTTTGAGAATAAATCATCTAACAGGCCCCTTTTCAAAGCATTACCCTGTCAAACCTAATCTAACCTACCTCTGTCTGCTCTCCCCTCCCATCCCACACTGCACCCCCTCTTCTCTCTCCCTTAGTGAGCAAAGCCGTTTCCCGCCTCAGGCAAGGGCTGGGAACATAAGAGCAAAGTCACAGCAGAGCTGTAGATTCAAGTCGCCACCACAGTGTCTCCTCACAGACTGCTTTGCTTCACAAAAAAAGGCCCACATTGTGAACCAAACACTTGGGGTTAACTCTATCAATATGTGTTTGGTCACTCGTCGCAATATTTGGGTCTCAAAAACGACACCATCTTTCTTTTCCAAGCACATTGCGAATGTGTAATTTGTAAATGAATTTGTTTGGGAATTTGTCACGAATTTAGAATAAGAATGTCGGAGCCTTTGGGGAACCAAAGGAAAACAAGTTAATAGTCTTTGATGTGACCACTGCTGCAATGAACATGGATGAGAAGTGCTTTCCTCATGTCTCCTCTGTGTCTGTCACACAGTGTGGTTTTCACCACAAGACACATCCCCTATCCTTCTGGGAACCATAAGGCCAACCTCTATGACAGCACGGCAAAGCAACAAATAGACTAGTGCAGAGACTCTGACCGCGAGAAAGGAGTTTTAGAGAAGCATGCAGACTGATTGTATCTCTTATGCTGCTTAAGGAGGGACTACTGTAGTTGTCTCTGCATGTGCAGAAGCTTGCCTCTTTGAATCAGATTAATGCCACTCACACATTTGCACAGTTTGAGTCTAAGCAGGCTTTTTTTTTGTTTGAGTGCACATTTTTATTTATGTATTTTTTACCTGCATATTAAGTATTAACATTGTAATGACTTGGCAGGGTTTCTGATACATGAGAACTGTTTTGCACAGGTTTGCACTTCCGTTCTCACTTAAGGATAAGCCCCATTGATCGGTTGAATATGGGGTAATAAGCCTTGTGTGTTTTTCCATGGCTCCCTCCAGTGCTGAAGTAGGCTGATGCTCCGGGCTGCTATACAGTATGTGTGAGACGGCTCAGTCCGCTGACTGACAGCCCTGGATAAGGGATAGTGTGTCTGTCCTCAGTGCCAGCACAGCTAGAAGTGATAAACACTGGCAACCTGATCCAGAGACAAGAGACGCCTCTGCCTCCGACAGAGTTCAAACTTAATGTACTTCTATTCTTCTTAGCCAAGTCCAGATTTGTCTTGCTCTACCCTGCTGAGCCTGACATGGCCTGGCCAGGTGGAGGTCAGCGGAGGCTTTTCCAGCAGTTTTATGACCACGTTTGATTGGCTCTTCCCTTTGCCAGTCTATCTCATCCCCAGTCTGACAGACCATCACAATTGCAATCTGTCTGCTGCCTCTGCTTTATAGCTGGGTCTTTCAGTCTCTATTATTCCAAAAGCTTCTCCTATTCAATATTCCTATTGCACCAACAGGACCTGAGCATTTTCTCTGGTCTGGAATATTTATGGAAAGTTTATTTTATCTGTTTTTTATTGCTACTCTTGTGCAAATAGGCCCCCATAGAGTCCCTAGTCCCTGCCCTTGCAGTAATGGCAATGTAAACATGGGAAAGTAATTTGAATTCTAACAAAGTGGAGATTAGCTGGTGACAGTTTGTGGCATGGGCGATTATTTCTAAAATAATCCTGTTTTGATATGCATCTGCGTCCCGGCAGGAATTTTCAATTTGTTTTTCCATTGCCGCATGTAAACAAGCTCTAGTGTCTCCTTATCATGGCGTCGCACGGACAAGGAAAGAGCGTATGCCTGCCCCCCCCCCCCCGTCCTTCTTCCATCTCACCACACAACCTGTCTCCTCCATCCTGCATCTGGTGAGAGTCGCTGAGCAGCCGCGCTTGTCTGGGTTTCAACAAGTCTCTTTATCGAGAGCAGGTAGGGGGTTTTATGTGTGTACCTGCAAGTCATTTGCAAACATGAAGTCCTCAAAACGCACCCCCTGAATATGTTCTGCTTGAGGGGTTCTGCCCATTCCCCGTCTGAATAGGCAAATATGCAGCATGGCAAAATGGCCCTCCCTACCCACAGGCCTGGAGCATGTGATAAATGTTTACACTTTTGATTGTCAACTAGGAGTTTTGGAAATAATTGACTATTTATTTGAAATACTTGCAAAAAACACTTTACTTTCACAATTTAAAGTTACAGACTTCATCCAAAATATTACTGAAAAATGCAGTATTATAAAGATTTATTGTCATAAGTGTGATTTGGCTCTGTTGGAAACATTTACTAGTGAGAAGGTATTCATTCATTTCACATGGTGCCTGTAGAGGTGGTAAAGCAACAGAAAGTCCTGTGCAGCGAGATATTAGCTATTTACTTACCCTTCTTTCATGTGGATAGAAAGCAAGGGAACCATATCTCTCGCTGATTGATTGCTCCTGCCTGAAGCTAATCAGCATGTAGCTTGTTGTGTCTTAATGTTTATGGGGATTATGCAAGGATAAACATGGTAATCCCCAATGTTGTGCAGGACTTCCAATTATCATTATTCACCAAAAATAAGGTCACTACAGATTTAACCTATTAACACAATATAAGCCAGCCTACATCCCTCTGCTGTTAATTTCACCTAAGTTAAACCTGACTTCAGACCCAGATCCGAACCCAGAAGAACCTGGCTGGAAGTCATAAGTGACTCCTCACTGCTACATTAGATTGTGATTGGAGCCGACCAGCTAGGTTAGGCTGTGGTCACTGGCGTGACTGAGGCAGGCTTCCTTACAGATAGAGATAACAGGCAGAGGGGAATGTCTAGTCCATGCTGACAGTCTGGATCGATTAGGGATGGATCACTTACACGCAGCGATCGTTACAACCCCACCCCTGTGCTCAGGTGGAGCCACGAAGTGACTCACAACAGCACAGAGAGGTGATGTTCCTGACTGAATTGTGCCCTTGCCCAGATTGCTAAAAACATTTTTATTATATACTGTTCTTTGGCCCAGTTGGCATTGGGGGCTGTTTATGTAAAGTTACATTTAAGAGTCAAGTACAATACTGTTGGCAAAAGTATCCTGCAATCTCTGATTGACAAAGACTGCATGATTGATACACCTTCTCTTTCCACGCCATTAAGGGTGTGTGAGAAAAGAGGATGCAGAGTGGCCTGGCGCTCACTGCTAGCCACCTCCATATCCTCCCCTCATTAATCTACTCTAATACATTCACTGTAAAGAGCTGCTTTCCCGGGGAAGAGCAAGCAGGCCTTAAATTACAATACAGAGGAGTGGAATCATTACTACCTTTAATGTTCCCAATCTAATTGAGGCATTAATTTAATTAGAGTCTCCAGTGAGGATTATTCATAACTGCTTTTTAATTTAGAAGGGTGATCAGCAGAAATATTCCCCAGATCATAGGCAAAGTCCCTCCTTTGGTTTCCCCTTTCACTGCTTTTCAAAGCCCCTTGACATTCGCAGGGTGAAGCAGGAGAATACACACAGCAGAAGAGAGTCGTCCCTGTTATTTCAACAATAAACACAAACACAAACACTACAGTGCAGCTCCTCTGGTGTGTTTCCTTTTCATGTAATGTAATGTTTCTGCACACTGTGCACACAGAGCCAAATTACACACAAGGGTGACATGGGACAAAAATCTATTATGCCCCAGAAATTCTGTTTCATCCAGGGCCCCAGAATCAGCCTGTAGCCTATGCTGAACTTTACTCTGCTATCATCTTTTGTGAAATAGTTTGTGATATTTTGAATAAATATAATTGTTTTTGACAAATTTTCCACATAACTATCAAGAAGAAAGGTATGGGCCTCATCAGTACATTTTGCCTCACATATGTGATAATAATGCAGGGCCCTATAAGGCCCAACATAATATTGTTTTTAGTTGCATGGCACATCTTCCCGAATATACATGCATTAGCCAAATTTGCTCAAACAGAAACACTTGTGATTATAAACTGACCATTAATTGGAAATTATTTGGAAGTTAGATTTCAAAAAATTTGAGCAGCAATGAGGATGTACTCAGTAAAGTAATCACCAAGTGTATTACACACTAATAATAGCATGAAGAAATCAGGTAGCCACAAATACCTTAGATTATAAGTCAACAGTAGAAAAAAAGCTTTAACACACAATAAGGAGCAGGTTGGGGTGGTAGAAAGAGCTGCACCTGCAAAGTGGTGTTGACATGGAGAAGAGTTATAAAGGCAAACCTGTACAGTACAACAGTATAAATAGGACTGGACGTCACTATTCAACTGATACCAGAGCAGCTAATGTGCCAATGAGCCTCCGATGGTAAAGCATAAACAGCTGATTGAAACTGGACAACAGTGTTCTGCCTGGATAAACACAATACTCCACTGATGCACAGTGAACACATGACTATAGGGGCCCCTTAGGGTCTCAAACCCTCTGGGGAGTTTGGGCAGTAATTCTGCCATACCCATCCATGCTTGTACAGTATAAATGTACTACAGCCGTAGTTGTAGACAGACTGGTTCTTTAAAGCATACTATTGTAATAAGGTGTGATAACTAGTTTAGTTATGCTTCTTCTTGCAATGTAGTTTCCTGTAGCGTTGTAGATAGAACGTGATTCTTTTAAGTTAACAGCAGTTCCAGAGCCATAACAATGAAAACAAACCTCTTCAGTCATCAATGCAATGAGAGAGTAAAGCAAAACGTTTTTAAATTCTGTTCTGTATTCGGTACCTCCAGCAGTGAAGTTTTCACAGGCTGTATTTTCCCCCTTTGAAATCACTTACTTAAACAGGGAGGCTCAGTGGGGACGATTATTAGTGAAGGATCTCCATATTGAACCACAGCAGCCAAATGTGGCCAAAGGGGAGAAATCAGCAGCCCACGATACATGGGCATTCGATTGTTGGGGGACACTCTAAAACACACAATCAAACAAGAGCACTTAAGGGACAAGCACATACGCTCATATTGCACACACACGCATACCCAAACACACGTGCAAACACCCACATGCACATGGACCATGCCCCAAGGGGCTTGAGTCACACTGATACCATCGCAGTCCCCCTGTGGCACTAGAACCGGGCACAGCATGCCATCTGGAGTTGGGAGGAGGGTTTGTTAGAGGGGTGTTGAAACTGAGTGGTACATGCTTCGACCGTGTGGCTGACCATCTGGCTTGGCATACTGTGTACCAGTAACTTTGAGCAGTCCTGCAAGAGAGAGGAGGAGGGGAGATGGATGGATGGAGACAGAGGGGTAGATAGCTGTAGGGTTAAAAGCAGCCAGAGTTTAGTGGCACCAATTTGATTGATGTATTCGTATCTCTCTCTCTCTCTCTCTCTCTCTCTCTCTCTCTCTCTCTCTCTCTCTCTCTCTCATTCTATCTTTATCTTTTGCTCACTATGTTGAGAAAGTAAACCCAGTCCCGTTTATGCAAATTAAATAAATCTCTATGGTTGCTGTATACGTAACTCAGGATTTTTTTATTATTATTGATTAATCTTCTGATTATTTTCTTGATTAATCCTTGATCTATAAAATGTCAGAAAACAGTGAAAGACATCTTCATATTGTTTTGACCATTGACAGTTAAAAAAAATTATTAGAGATTAATTTTGTATTGATTGATTAATAAATGTTTGCGCTCTAAGCAGTTAAGTTTTCACTTAATTGTGTAGCATTAGCAATATCTTTTGAATAATAAACAGCTTTTCCTAGCATTGAAAGTTTGACATTTTTGGCTTTTTTGTGGCTACTCAATCAGTAACTGTACTTAAGTAAACAGAACAAAGCTTAATTTGGGTACTCTAAGACGAAGAATAAGATGAAAAGAAGAAACTAGAGGTGGAGCTGTTTGTAGGGTGGAGTAGCTGAGGAACTTGACCCCCTGCCTGTGGGAAGACTGCCAACAGCAGACAGACACACTTGAAGTCTGTGTAGCTCAGAGCCCCATAACCCTTTTCTTACCGCACAGACTGAGTGAGAGACCCAGAAAAAGAGAAAGAGAGAGGAGGAGGAGTGAGCAAGATAAAGAGAGAGGAAAAAGAGAGAAAATGAGAATGTATCTATGTGTGGCCTGACTCGTGTCTGCATTAAGGCAAGTGAGGTATCCGCTTCCCCTTAATATTTTATAGTTTCCTTCAAAGAGGTCCCGCTGCTCGTACAAAAGCTGCTGTATGGATATAGTGCAAGAATTTAGACTTCCTACCTGGTATCCTGGACCTCTAGAGTAGAGAGTATAGTAGTCTAGAGTTACCCTTCTCTCTTTTACTGATCTCCTTCCTCACACACGTTATCGCCACAGAACAGTGACTGCACACTTCACCTGAACCCATGAACAGTATTACTTCTAAACACAGTCAGTGGACGTATGACCAGACATGTTTTCAGCTGCATAAGATGAAGGCAAACAAAAAAAGGATTTGTCAGCATATTGAACATTTCTAGTTAAATTGGAATTATGAGTGTACGGACAAGCAGTTTTTTTTTTTTTACAATTCATAGCTCCTCAGACTGGCATTAGCACATGAAGGTCCAACAAGAAGTAATGAAAGAATATATACATATCTACTGTATGTATTTATGTTGGTGCCAAATTACTGACCAGTCAAGATGGATGAAATCTGTTACTGCATTAACTTCAAAGTCAGGAAAGGGTATAGAGTTCCTAAACACATCAGGAATATTGCAAGATCGTAAAGTCACTCTCTCTGATCTGAAAAAGAAACTTTTGAAGAGCTCCACCCCCCCCCCCCAACTTACAGTAGCCAAGCGGATGGGCAGTCCATTAACTATTTAAATGCACACAGAGATGTGAGAAGTAGTGGCCAGCATTTTAATGAAAAACAGAGAGCGGATTGGCTCCTGACGGGACCACTCTGTTTCTGATTACCATTACTACAGCTCAGAGTTACATTTATAGGTCTGGATGTAATTAAAGTTACATTCATATTTTCTTTTCTTCTCTTTTTGATTCTGTGTATTCATGCTCTTTTCTCCTTAACCAGATGTGTGGTGCAGAGCCTTCGTAGCAGCTCCATTTTTATGTCTGCAAGTCAAGACAGTGACAAAGTGCTACTAAATCCAAATAGGTCTGAGTCAAAGCCAAAATGTCATCTATCCTTCCTATTTCCCCTGAGGGAGTTCTCACCTATCAAGCCTTCACGGTCCTATCTTGGGCACTGTGCTAATAAGGAACACCCTGTATTTAAGCTGGGTGAGGCCCTGTCAAGGATTCTGGTTCAAGGCTATGGGTGCCTACATGGGGACGCTGCCAGTTTGCGATGAGAGATGGGGGTTAGAATATATCACTCTTTCAGTCAAACCGTAGGCACCTATAATTAGGTAGAGTTCTATACATAGGTTATACATTAGATTGCTAGGGCAGTCAGAGCTTAGTGGAATATCTTCATGCTATACATGTAAAATCTCAACCCAGTCTCCTACTGTATTTGTATACTGTAATTTGCTTTACCAAATGCATTTAGGAAAAAACATTATTTCTGCTTAGTTCACTGGCATTTTGTTTCCTATTCAGAAACTGTGTTTTTATCGATACAACAACTTTTGCGAAATTTAGACTAGGGGCGTCCCCGACTAAGAATTGACATAGTCCAATCAGAATTGTTAAGTCTTACCTATCATGTGGGGAGGGGGGGACTAATATATAACAGTGCACATAACTGTGCCTGAATTGGACCAAAAAACGTACCGGTACTCTAATTCAGCAGTTGCATGAGATGATCACGTGTCTTGGATATATTTATAGTTCTACGCATGTCTTGGTAATGTATCACTTAAAATGTGTTTTTGTATGCATTTCATTACATACATTCAGGGCTTTTTGCTCACCAGCCACTGTGGCTACAGTGATGAAATATTCAGCTGTGATAAGGTTGTGTGTAAAGCTCCTTTTGTATGAAAACATGCAACCGATTGAGACACAGACATTAAAAGAGTAGCTTCTTATTGCATAAGTGGTGCAGGGGTGTAGAAGATTAATTGAAAGTGGTTTAGACTGCATGCTCGCGTGTCACTCAAGCAGTCAGCAGCTGGCCCCCGGTGACAAGAAGCGGAGCGCACAGAGCAAAAGTCTGCTGTCCTGCTGCGCGCGCTCTCTACTTCTCTTACAATCCTCTTGTCATAATGTTTGTCTGCCACAAACGCAACTGTTGCCTCGGCTTGCTGGTCTGGTGTGCAGGATTTGGTGATCACAGGGGCGAACGGATAATGCTGTGGGGTGCGCACTGGATCACGGCTGTACGCCTGTATTGGGCAGTGGCACAGTGACACAGTAGTCTACTCCAGCGATCAGGGTTGCAATAATATGTTTATCCACTACAATTATCCATGTTAGAGGAACACACCACCGTTTTTTGAAATAGGGGTTATTCACCGTCTCCCCTAGATATAGATAGGTGGGCGAACGCATTTTTGTCTCAATGCATGCATTGTCTTAGTCTGGCAGCGCCGCCGCTAGTTTAGCTTAGCGTAGTGAATGGAATCCTTTGTTGCCGGATAGCATGTCGTGAGTAAAAGTGAGCCAACAAAAAAATCCCTGCCGCCAAGATGCTTCCTCCATCGTTCCCTGATCATGGAAAGTGAAACTTAAATCTGGCATGGGGCGGATGGATCTATTTGCGCACTTTAAAGCTGTAGTGTGTAGTTTCTGTCTCCCCCATGAGGAATTCTAAGTAATGACAACAAAACTGTGGCGCAACCACGTGATACAAGCCTTCCAGGATTGCACAACCCCCACCCCTCCTCCACACAGTTGCTAGTAACCAAGGAAGACACGGAGGATTAAAAAAACATGATGGACTCTTCAGAAGAGGTAATTATCTTAGCACGATTTTCTTTGCGAGAAAGTCGCCGGACGACACTAGTTTCTGAACATAGCCATACTGAGAAATAGAGAGAGAGTTTTGTGGAGGCGATAGTCTTAATTAGCTTTGTATCAACTCATTTGGCAATGGCTTGAATGTAACAGACAATCGATAATATCAAAAAGTTACGCACTACAGCTTTAAAAATATGTATTAAAAGCTTCTTTCTTTTCACATTTTTATTTACAGCATTGTGTTGATATTTATATCATAATAGGCTGTATATTAACTTATTGGAAGAAAAGTAAGTAAAATTTATTTATTTAGCGCTTTTCAAAGATAAAAATCACAAAGTGCTTAACATAAAACATACAATATGATATATATTAAAACAAAGTGCACAATTAAAATCATAAAGTAATACATAAAAATTAAAATAAAGTGGGGACAGGTCAACCAAACGCCTGTTTAAAAAAAGAGGTCTTTTAAAAGAGTCAACAGAGACACCAGATCATATTGGAGCCCCAAAGTCTCGGTGCTACCAACTCAAAGGTTTGGTCACCACGGGTCCTAAGCCGGGTGCGGGGAACAGTTAGTAAATTTGTCATAGTAGACCTTAGAGGACGCGCTGTTAAATAAGGTTCCAGTAGGTCAGCCACATTTGCAGGTGACTAGTCTTGCTTTGCCAGACCTTCCTTCACGGCGCTGCGGAAGAGGGTCTAGCTAGTCCACACAGCATTCCAGGACGGGAGAAAAACGTGCTCTGGTTTATTGGCATTTTTTTTAAACCAATCACAATCTTCTTGGGTGGTGCTAAGTGCCGGACGGAGCCACGGTGCCTCTGCAAAATAGTCTCGGGAAGGAACTTGTTTTGGTGGAACGTGTACGTCCAAAGGTTGTTTTAGTCGTGCAACAGAAAACTCAGATTGGACAGATAGTCTAGCTAGCTGTCTGGAAGGTACGGAAGGTAACGGACATCCGGGAGAATAGAGCGACATCCGGCGGAATTTTCGGCGGCATCGGACCAATCCCGGAAGTGGAACATTGTGGATATAGACTCGCAGGTGACTGACTGAATCCTATATTTGACTGGTAGCCAGTGCAGTGACTTGAGTACAGGGGTGATGTGAGACCATCTAGATGACCTAGATGATAGCCTTCTTCTTGGCGTGGGAGTTGTTACAAAGCATTGTAACTGTACAGTATGGTTGTCTTCTTTTCCTAAACCCAACTGCCCCGTTCTTGTCCCGCGTGTCAGCTAAACGTACGTCCCAACCCAGAGCGTCCAAAGTGATGCGAATAGTCCCGACCAAGCATGTTTAGATAAAGCGTGTTTAGATATGAAGACAAAGGAGACAAAGGCACATGGCCAAGCGTCCGTATTTTACGCGATGGGAGTGAGAATGTGTTGAATCTGCATATAAAGCGCATAGATGTGTAATCTCTGTGGTCCAATGTGAATCCTAAGTTACTTTTATGATTTCAAAACTCTAAAGCCTTACTGATAAAGATGCAAAGAGCAGAAAGTTGTTTGGTCCTTGGAAGCAGTGTTTACAAATCTTCAAAGTAATTCTTTACAGTTGATTCTGCTTCTCATCTTTTCATCTTAGAACAGGGTCTCAGCAAGTGTTAGCCTCTATGAATATGTAAAATGACTCTGCACTGATAAGTGTTCATAGATGAAGAACTATTGCAAAAACATATCTATTGTCCTTTACAATTTAAGGATACAGATACATCTAAAACACAGTTCTGTTCTTTATTTTCAAAGTGTCTGGCTCTTTAGTATTTTAACCCCTGAGACGTCGCAACAACAGCCACTTGAGCTCCCTCGAGCAGAGTGCTAAGTGGCTGAAAGGACTGGGAGAGACTTGTGTAGAAGACTAAAGACATGCCTCTGTAAACACACATGCATCTTTGCACTGCTCTTACTTCACACACAAGCTCTACCCCGGCAGAGTCAATAAACTGTTTCTTTTAAGTGTCTCTCTCACTTTCATTCACTCTGTGTATCCCTTGCTTAGCTCTCTGTACCCATGATATGAAACGCCTTTCTCTCTCTGCTCTTGTGAAGCAGTGCTCAATCTTGCGCTGCAGCGCAACAGGAAGCCGTTTAGAGTATAGTCCTCACCATTGTTCCAGTCTGTTTCTCTCAAAATGCTTTTATCGCTTCTACTAAGCACTCTGCCAGGGGAGAAACAAAGATTTGTTGATAGTTTGCGCTGTTAAAATTGCACCCTGGAGGTTTGCACACTTAACATGTGGAACATGTAATAAATTAAGAACAACAAGATGCAAACTTGGATGATGAAGGATGTTCCTGTGAGTGATGACAGCAGGGTCGTGTACTGTAGCAGGGACACTGCAGTTTCCTCTTTGTTATCTCAGGGCCCTCACTCGGGCCTTCCTGTTGCTCTCAAACTTCTCCCTTCTCTTTTCTTCTCTTGGAAACATCTGTGCTATTGCTTTATAGATACGGGGGGGGAGGTTCATCTCTGAACATTATCTCCCAGTAACATCATCTCTGAACAAAATATTGAATAAATTCATTGACTTGACTTAGTGCTACAAATAACTTGCCAAAACCCCAGAAACTATTTGGCATAGCGTCCCACAGCCCAGTCAGACTATTTGCCATACACTACTATTATAAAAAGAGACGGCTATAAAACAATGAAGAAAATGTACTGATCATCAAACACATTTCAAAAAAAGAAATCTTTAAAATTGGGCCATTAAGTCCAATCTAGATTTAAAAGACACCAGGGTTTTTTTCAACATATAATTTTAATGTAATAATAATAATAATAATAATAAAAACACTGATGGGCAAATGAGCCCAATAGTGCAGAAGCCTGTTTTTTTTGTGCATATTGGAATTGTTGTTGACATCTTTTATGGAAAATGAAGAGCATAACATGAACATGCCAAAAAAGATAAACCTTTAAAAAAGTGTAAACCAACAAATCAGTATAATAACTATTACAGAGAAGCTCCCAAATACCCATCAAATGTTCCATTAAAAACACAACAAATTATTGCATCAATTTTATCAACAAAACTAAGATTGGATGATTAGACCTTTAACTTTTTGTCCATCAGACCAAACATAGATTAAATGCTTATGTTTTTCATCACTGGGAGTTTACACATGTAAAGCTTATTTCTTTGTTTAGAATTCATACAAATATTAATATATTATATTCATATATATTCTATTGTGTCACTCTGACACATAGATGCTCTTCACCCTGGAACATTATCTTAGGACAGTAATTTTGAAATGTATATAGATATTTGAGTGGAAAACACACACATTCTGTCAGTGCATGTGTGGAGTCATGTATCTACTATATACACAACACAGACTCACACACTCATTGTCAAATGGGTTTGACAGCCCCTTAACCTGTCTTCGCTTGTCTTGTTCAATGCTTAGAGTTTAAGTCTGTTCCTTGACCCTTGCTAGGCTAAGCTGCTTTTGGATAATCAATGGACATAAGTTAAAGTTAATTGCCAAGTCACAATGTCACAGATACCACAGACTGGGGGGGTTGTAAGAGGATTATAGGGAACAGATGTCTGTGTGTTTAGTTTTGGCTTTAGCCCAGACAGGTTCAGGTCAGACCGGCCGGGACGAGTTAGAAAAAACAATACAAACAGAATATATGTTCCTGAAAATTGTAGATCTGTTCTATTAGAAGCTGCAGTGTTCCCAGGTGCTGATAGTTACAATAATGAAAACCATATCATAACAACAGGGTTAGAAAAATCACCCCATAACTTAAAGAGAGTGCTACACTAACAGGAAAGCTAGTTTTCTTTTTTTTGCATATCATGACACCATAACCTTTATGTAAATAATTTAAAGTGCTACTTGAATTATTCATCAAAAGTGGCTATAAAGCCAAGGGAGCTCTCAATATGGCCATATTCCATCTTTTGATGTTCTTTATTGTAGTGACTAAATGTATTTATTGTAAAAGACATCACTGTATTGGTTTGTTGATGCCTGCCTAAATACATAATGTGAATGTATAATAATGGCTCATAGTGTTGCCACTGTGTCTACATGCTGTGACTGCATAGTGTACAGTAGTGTAAAGCTGCCCATGATGTAGAAAGATGCTATTATGTAGAATCTGTACGTGTTCAGTTATGGGTACGGCTGGTGGAGGATGTTTGTGTGCAGATGAAGAACCTCCTCGGGTTTCCTCTTACGCATCTGTCTTGTGGGAAGGAGCAGCTAAGATTGATATGTATGTGCTCACAGATCAGCATGTAGGCCTGTGGCTGTCATACTCGGGGGAGACAGAGAGAGAAATTTTAAATGTAGACTGTAGCAGATGAGAGGTCACACAGGATATTACAGACGTGCTTCCTATTTAAACCCCCAAACCCCCAGCCGTCAACTTTGTAACATCCATCATAAAGCCCTCCTGTCCTCTCCATGTGATGAAGGATGTGGCTGAGGACAGACCTGAGCTGGTTACCACAAAGGATTTAGGACTGGAGCTACTTCTTCGAGGCCTGTACCTGAGGCTGGAGGCACCCAACTGTGGCAAACTTTTGTCACCCTGTCACCATCTCTTTTCTCTGTGACTCATGTCCCCTCAGGCATCCTTGGGACTCCATTACCCCTGCGTGTATTGTGGGAATGTCAGGACCTCCATGTGTGGAGCGCGTGTGCCTCAGATTGATGGGCAGAGGTCTAACTGTGACCTGGCTGACTTCCACTCTTACTCTTATAGACAGATTTACATGGTACAGGCATTAGGGTTTTGTGCATCATGGGAGAGGATTGTGATGTCCCTGGATACAAGTTGTAAAAAGGGGAAGGCTTAGATGATTGATTTACGAGCCTGGGCACCACAAATTTCATGTCTTAAAACTCACATCGGAGCTCAAAATGTGAGAAAAAAAGAAAATGTCTCACCAATAGATGATTGAGAACTTAAAGAACAAAAGATGCAAAACTGTGTATTTTGACATAAAATAGTGTGATGGAAAGTTAGAGGGTTGTAGGTGATTGTATACACATGCCTCAACACGAATGAGCCTCAATCTTTTATGGCAGATCCGCATTGTTGCACTGATGACTTCTAATCAAAAGTTTCAACACAGTATCCACTTTTTAAATGTGGTTACAGCGTGCAGTAAGTGCAAAAACACCACTGCATCAATATAAACAATATATTCAACGTGGTTTTATTGTGGTTGATTCTACATTGTCCAAATTCCCATCTTAAATTTGCTTTTAGTTGCCTACTACTCAACTAATTACCCTTAAATTGGTAGTAGTTAACCTTTTATAACTAAACAAAAAGTAAACCTTGTTTGATGTCATGCTCATATAATTGACATCCACAACAATTTAACAGCATTATAGTTTGTTTTTATTTAAGAGTTGGCCATGGATTCACACAGGGACACAAGAATTGTGATATTGTTGGGAGAACACATATCACATTTGTGGACTGTAGAGAATATCATAAATGTAATGTAACAGCTCACCCAACACACACACAAGACCTACTAAGGGTTTCTGTCTTCTGATGTACTGCCTGGGTAAATCATGTAAACCTACCTTTACTAGTGTAGAAATACTTTCCACTTCCCCACTACAGGTACACATCTAGTCGTCAATTCAATGGGTTGAGAAGGGTATAGTGTTGTTTTTTTCCTTCCAGAGAAGCAGAGAGGCTTTGTAATCACTGTCCTGTCTCTGCATTTCTCAGTCTGTGTTTTCTGTTAGTATTGGAGCTGACATCCTGTCAGTGGAGGAAGGGCTTTGAACCTGAGGGCTCGTCTCTCTCTACCAAAGGCTAATAGCTACTTCAGAACAGGGGACTGCTCCTAAACAAACATTTACAGCTTTAAAGACAGGGTCGGCCCCTAACGATGTAGATCAGCGGGGTATTTCACAGCAAGGCCTTTATGGAGACGGATGCCAGAGATGGACAAATAGCAGGACATTAGCTGTCAGCAGCACCATCAGGAGCCAGATCTTGCCGCACTTTAATAGTTTGTTGGTGGAGAGGAAGAGGCTCATAAAAGAGAAGACTCTTATCTTCTGTGGACCCTGTGTGTTTGTGTCACAGCCAAGACTGACCACAAGGAAATACAAAAAGAACAGTTACTATTAGATAGTTGCAGTGTATTCTCCCATCTACATGGGCCACAAGGATGAATTATAATATTACACTGCCACAGGCATCTTTATAGCGCACACCACAGTACATGATTTGTAAACACAGTAAATACATCTTTCCAGGAAAGTGTAATGTAATGCTAAGGTTTTTCTGACAACATAATCAGTTCATCCAACAAGGTTTTATTTTGTGACAGCGCTGAGGGTCTTTCTCTGCCTGAGGAGCTACGCTCTCCCACTTCACATGCTCACACCTTTAACGACTTCTTAAATGTCACAGAATGTCAGGCGCAGGAATAAAAGCATAGGACCTCCTCCTGCTTGCCAGTGATCCTCTGTAGTTTTTACTACGCTACAGTGCTGCCGGGCAGGACATATGCACTCAGGTGTGGCCCAGATTTCACCGGACCGAGTGGTGACATGATTTAATGCACTTGCCTCTAAGGAGCCAAGTGAGAAGAGCTTGTTGTCAGTGAAAGAGCTTGGATTGAGCACAGCATGCCCTTACAAATGTATACTTTCTGCATGCTACTTAAAGAAAAATCATCCATCACATTCGGTTTCATACACTATAACACTTCAGATTATAAAGCATTCTCTGTAGTGAGCCAACAAGCTCCCTCACAAAACACCACAATATACTTTTTTCTTCGTTTCAGAAAGATTTAAAATCAGTGTAAGTTGACTCTTTATTCCCGAGGGTAAGGACTATTGCTGTGATGAAATAAGCATCAACTCTGCTCAATTTTCCATTGCGCTAACCAGGCAGCTCATCTCCATTAGTGTTAGTCTAACCAGCTCCGCTCTGGATCTCTTTAGCTGTGATCTCGCCAGAATCCAGCTGGGTGTTATGTGTGTGTGTGTGTGTGTGTGTGTGTGTGTGTGTGTGTGTGTGTGTGTGTGTGTGTGTGTGTGTGTTTGTGTGTGTGCCTGCACATGTTTGTGTGATTTTGTGAGAGCTCAGTGCTCTGAGCCCTACAGCTGTGAGAGATCTGAGTGTAAGGCAATGATGGGGCTCCGTTAAGCTCAACAGCATGAGCCTGTATCAATTACGCTGCAACAGCGATACGAACACAGCGTGCAGTCTTCAAAGACAAAGACTTATGACCGCCCAGCGTCTCCTCAGTTCCTTTGGCCACAGAGTCAGCTGGATAACCTTCAGACAACACACACTAACTAGAGAGGAGAAAGACACAGAATGACAATTTTGGATTTTTTCTCTGTACTCTCTGTCTATATGCTGTATATCACAATGCAAGACTTGTGAACACTAATTATACCGTATGCAATGTGTGATTTATTTTTTGATTCGGTTCCATATTATACTCTGTAGTAATGCTTTGTGTACCTCATTTTCTTTCTTTTGCAATAGAAATAATTTGAATTGAAAGAGAGAGAACAAGAGAGAGAGAGTTCCCTCTGTGTCCTGTGACCTGCCTCACCTCTTGCTAGAAAATCTCTGTGGTCCAGCGCTCCTTTGAACATCATATGGATCTAGTTCCTGTGCTGGAGACTAGTGGTATAGAAGAGCTATAATCCATGTAGGTCTATCTCTACTTCCAACCTCTTTTCTAATACCTTTGTACCTCTATATTCAATACCATTCCAAAGGCAAGCTGATGCCTTTGAGAGAGAAGTCTGAGAGATTCGGAAGGCAAAACTGTCATGCATATTATGTGTAATATTTTCCTAGACTCCTGGTTAAAGAAATGAGTGCCATATCTGTAGACTGTAGAGAGAGAGAGAGAGAGAGAGAGAGAGAGAGAGAGAGAGAGAGAGAGAGAGAGAGAGAGAGAGTGAGTGAGTGAGTGAGTGAGTGAGAGTGTGTGTGTGTGTGTGTGTGTGTGTGTGTGTGTGTGTGTGTGTGTGTGTGTGTGTGTGTGTAGGGCTTGGTAATGAATGAAGGTAAATGGCAGGGTATGAAGCACTTCCTATCGTAATTTCACACTTGTCAGCTCTTGTGAGGAAACTTCACCTTTACACAAGGATAGCAGAACAGGCCATAGAAAACAGAGTGAATATGTCTTGATGTTGTGGGATAAATTCTCTATGCAAAGAATTTCCCTTGCAAATATATCCTATTCTCTATTCTACTAAAAGAGTGTGACATTGAGTGCAGTTTTAGTTGCCAATCCTTAAAGATACTTTGATTCATATACAGTATGCATTTAAAGTGTCATAAATGAATGATACTACAACTGCCAGGAGAATACATCTGGTTTCCTCCAGCTAAATGTCACTGTTTCTTTATTAAGTTTTGCAGCTACAATTTGTAGCAAATGTAGGAAAAAAGACAATTAATTGTGCATTTATGGAAAAGAACACCTGTTGAGTATAATGTAGTGATTAAAAATAGTGTATGCATCATTTTATGTATTGTTATATTGTTTAATATACCCCACATAAACATTTATCCACAGCATAAATATTTAGCTGCAGTCTGTTCAAAAGCTAACCTCAGCCTTACATTTCTTATATTCACTAATGCATAGTGCTTACTCAAAGCTTTGCATCACAGGAGGCACATTACACATCTGAATCTTCCTCTGTTGGTGCAGCACAATCTGTAAAGCTCCTTATATACTGTATGCTTCCTAAGCAAGCTTTAGTCATTGAACCATTAATTCCAAATAGAAAAATCATGGACTCATCTTCCTCACTACCCTATTTATTTAAAATAAAAGCTTAACACAATTTAAAAATAATTAAAACAAATAACGATGGTTAAATATGCACAAACTTTAGAAAATGCTCTGAGAATGAAATTGAGTCATCCACACGTCAAGTTCATCTATTTAAAATGCCATGTAGGATAGGGAGTGTGAAGGTGGGACTGTGAGTGTGTGTGAGAGTGTGAGAGAGACAGAGTAGGGAAAAGAAAGGGGTGAGTAGAGGGAGGATATGAGAGCCTTCTCGGGGGACCTTAAACAAACTGACTAAAGTGGTCCTGTTTTCTGATCAGGCACAGAGAGGAGAACACTTAGCACTGCTGGAGACACTCTAAAAAGCCACTGAGGAATTAGCCTGTTACTGGGAAACTTCACAGCTCCTGCACAGGGCTGTGTCCCTGACTAAGTAATACAGAAAATAGAACAGGCAATAAACAGCAACAAACAAATGCACGTATGTACACACCCATCTATCCTCCACCCACACTCAGTCACATGTACACAGGTGCATAAGGACATGCTGTATGTATGCCAATAAGTGCACCGCTCATGGTAGCGGTCTCAAACCAGAACAGATAAACACGGAAACACACACAACACAAGATACCATATGCGCTACGGTCTCTCTAAGGGAAAGTGGTAGATAATGAATGGGCCCCTTACATACTCCAGAAAAGTGTCGCGAGTGACTTGAGACAAGGAAAAATATGTTTTCACTGAGGAAAAGCAATGACCTTATTCCTTCTCCGTGTTCATATACAGTATTCTTTTAGCTGCATCGCCAGGTTTGGCCAAACAAAGATGAGCTTAAATTTAGGCCCCATGATGTCAACACAAACAGGATAGAAAGTTCATGTTTAATTAGGTGTCCCCCCTTTTCTAAAGTTCATTTCAATTAGTCCCACCTCAGCCCCACTTTCAGGTCTCAGTGATTTGTCAATGCCTCAACTTCTATGTAGCGCAGTGTGGTCACAATGCAGAATGTAAATGTGTGTGTGTGTGTGTGTGTGTGTGTGTGTGTGTGTTTTTGCATGTGTGTTACTGTTTATGTTTTGTGTGTGACCTCGACAAAAAAGGGACTCCTGTGCCCTTGACATTTCCTTCTTGTTTTTATGATGAATTGCAGGGGTTATTTACTAGTTCATAGAGGGATTCACAGATCCCTACTTTGTTCCCAAACACAAAATAATCCAGAAACATTCATAGTAAAAAAAAAAAAAAAAAAACTGCTCCGAAACTTTTACCATCATTCCTAATTGTAAAAGTAGGATTTTTTTTTGTTAATTTATTCCATCAACTGGGATAGTCCCAAATGCTACATCTACTCTAAATAACCCCAGATTGTTTAACTACCCAATACATAACAGTATAAATAACATTTTTTTTTTATAATTTTTGAATTCATAAGTGTATGCCACTTTTCTAAATTAGACACTGTATATTACATTTGGAAATAATGATGTCTAAAGCTGGTACATCATGGTTTTGTTAAAATAGTTTAGACGAGTTGTCTAAAGACAACGAGTTGTAAAGACTAAAAGAATAATAATTGTGAGAATGAAAGTAAAGCATACTAGCAGTTGAGTCATGTTGTTTTAATAGTTGTGTGAATGTTTTTACTCTATGTGTACTGTGTGTTTTTACTTGTGAGCCATGTTAATGACAAACCACCATTGCCTTGTGGTTAGTAATTAAGTTTATCTGATTCTGACTGAACTATCATTCAGATTTTTTAGGCAGCAAAGCACAAGCATTTTAATGAATTCTAACTCTTCAATATTAAATATCTATATATATAATATTAAATAATATATCTAGAAATCTGCAGACATATTCAGATATACGTCACTGACCTACTGTATACAGGCGCCGTAGTTAGATGGCCTATATGTCCTATGTTGGATCCTGAAGGTGTACTATGTCTGCTGTGTCCATTTCGTGACACCCTCACATAAGCCGATCAATCAGCTGTAATGAAATCCATCAGGTCACCTTTGAAATTTATCATTTTTTTTGTGCGCGTAAAATGAAACGCCCCATGATGGTATGGAAGCTAAATTTAGATTACCTATATGCTAACATATCTCTACCCCCTCCTCCCCTCAAAAGAAAAGGGAAAAAAAGGTTTATGAATTATGCTGAGATGCCGAGTCCATATGCTAGTGTGCTTGTGACATGTAAAATCAAAAGCCTGATCTTGGTCATTTGACTTTGTCTTCTTTTTTTTGTCCCCAGTCATAGTGTTTATAGCAGTGTAAATGTTGTCCTTAAAATGTATGCACATTTCTACAAGTCAGCACACAGAATCAGAAAGTTTTAAAGGTAAACATAATGTTGTTTTGTTGCTGATCAACAAAAAAAAAATTGAGCAATCACCTGACTGTTTGACTTATCTCCTTCACCATGTGGTGTGTTTCTCTCTGTGTGTTTCTGTCGCTTGCAGAGGTTTGAGGTGCTTAGCATCTCTTGTTTGCACACAATCCGTCTGTGATTATTGCCCGCTCCAGGCTTCATGCACAGTGATGCGTCTTTTCACAAAGCAGCTTCATTTGCATAGATTTTACCAAGAACCTCTCAAATCTTAAGGAGTGTGCTTGAAAATGAGATAAAGATGAGCAATCATGACGACAGATTGCCTTGTTTGTGTTAAAGGCGGGCAATATCAGTATCAGCTGAGTCGCACGCAGTAATAAATTGGCTCTTCAAGTCAACGACGGCACACAAAAACTTTTATCAATTTGTTTTGATGCGGATGGGAGGATTTCCAACCCTTGAGTGTATTTTCGAGTTAGGGTTTTTTTGAATAGTCAGGCCAAACCTGTGTAACTGCAATCAAGGTCCGACTACACGGTTCATTTTCTGCAGATGGCACACAAAAAGTCCTTATTCAAGCATTTGCAAATAAATAAGCCTTTCTTATGTGTTTGTTGATTTGTTTATTTATTTATTTATTTTGTTGTTGTCATTTTTTTTCTGCTGAACACAGCTGCTTAGGCCCCACCATGCAGAAAGGCCCAATATGGCTCTGTCTGTAAATCGGAGTCCGGGGGCCACAAGACAGAAAACAGGGGAGAACCACCCGGCAAAATTTAGCGCACGATGGCTCCCAGCGGGTGTCATTTGGGGGACCAGAGTGATTTTTCTTCTTACTTCTCTCTTTCCTTTTTCCTGCATGGTGAGCAGGTTGGAAAGCTCAACCCTAACATTGCTGCTGACACAACCACTCAGGGACGGCTGTAACAGCTCTCTTAGCATGGCACCTGTTATTGAGCCGTCAGAGAGAGAGAGAGAGAGAGAGAGAATGAGAAAGAGAGAGACAGACAGACAGACAGGCAGACAGACAGACAGAGAGTGAGAGAGAGAGAGAATAAGAAAGAGAGTGCTGGAGAGGGAGGGAGAACACGGAAGGGAGAAGGAGGTAGGTTTGAAAAAGGGAAAGAGTGAAACTCAATTGTAATTTCAGGGTTGTCACAGTTCTGAGAGCCGGTAATTCTGCTGCCGTATCGGTGAACGAACGTACTCGGATGCCTCTCCGTGCCGAGACTGATCTCTTCCCTCATTGTCCAGACTAGATAAAATGTTTACAATCATCACAAAACAGAATACACAAACTGATTATAATTAGATTCACATCAGACTACTTTGTAAACAGAGAGCAGAGTATGTTTCTATATGGTGGTCCCACTCCTGCTTCTATTTCATTGTTGTGTTTCTCTGGTTTAACACATTTTCTTCCCACTGTCTCTGTTTTAATGCAACTGAAATTACTTGGATAATCCAGTATGCCTTTTATGGAACTCTTTTCATTGTCTTCTTCCACTTAATGCATTTAAATTTTTAAATGAGTCATAATGCTTTCATCAAACTGATAATGGCAATCATGAAGACTCCCCATGCCTCAACTCAGTATAGTAAAAGAAGAGGTAATGATAGAATTTTTTTTTTTCGTGTTTTTTTTATTGTAATGTATTTTCTTTTGAGGCAATACCAGGAAAGAGGACAGAGATAATTAAAAGATACAAATACTGGTAGAAACAAATATGGGGGAACAAAAGAAATATTTTCTCTCTAAGCCAATCATCAGAGGTACACGGCTGTCCATTCAACCAAAGCAGTGGCATTCCTCTGCAGAGCAATCAAAATGGATTAAACCAACCACGCTCCAGCTGCCTCCACGCAAATCAGATATGCCTGTGATGATGATAATCAATCCATAATAAAATAACACAACATAAATCTGATAGTGTTGTTCCAACAATTTTAATAACATAGATTTAAATACTGCCATGTGCACTGGAGTGATTTATTGATGAAAAAGTGCTATCAAGCTTATATACACCCCGTTTCTGGTGGCCCGCCAATAATACCATTAACTGCATTGTTCAAACTCATTATGTGATGAGAAACACAATAATAATCGCAGGACTACAAACGCACAATTTCTCCCATTGAGCTAATCACTTTTGCTAGTATTATTAGTCTCTCTTCCTCTCTCTCTCTATTTTCTTGCTCCCTTGCTCACTTCATCATAAATCCTGGGAGAGGCTGTGTATAAATCCCTAGTCCTGAATTAGTATTGTAATTTCTGGTATCCATGCATGCTTTGCCAGCGCAGACTACAGAGTTATTAATCTGGGGGGGGACAGGTGCCATAGAAACAATATGCTGAGCGGTCGGCCTGGATACTGGGCCGACCCCACCCGTGCCAAACCCTCAGTGCATTCAATTACAATTAGACGGAATGGACTGAAGCCCAGTATTAGAGAAGATAAAAATTCTGAAAGCTGAAGGGATTTTATGATTCATCATTACAAGTGAAATTTTAATTTAGTTTTTTATATACCATGTATATGTTTTAAAAAAAAAAACATAGAGATTAACACATAAAATATAAGTTACTGAAGAACGGTCATGTTGCCTTATTCGACTCTCAGAGAGTCGGAGTTGTTTTTGGAGTCCCATAACTTGTGATATCGTGTAGTTTACCACCTCTCCGATAGAAAAGCTGTTACGCCGCACATATGGCCCACTGACAAACATGACAGATGAAACACTTTGTTTGCTTTTGTTTAAGCACCGGCTCCTCTCCTAATAGAAGCCTTTTAAGTGATCAAAAAGGCCTGGCGATATTTGATGTTGTCTGAGGAGAGAGGGGGGAGACAGAGGAAGTGTCATCCAGTGATATACAGCTCCAGTCCTCTGTCACACAGCGCAGTGTCTGCTGGGAAATAATCTGACATCTTGTGCTCGACACATCCAGGTGATGAGTAGAGAAGGAGGCGGGATGTGGGGGGGGGGGTAGAAAGGAAGAGAGTGATGGGACAAAGAAGCGAAGGAGAAGAGAGAGGGCGAGGGAAGTGGGAGTGTGAGTAGGAGAGTGAAAGGAGAGAGAGGACACAATCAATTCGGCAGGCCCATCTCCATCATGTCATCGCCTGTCAGCATAGATTTAAGAATAAAGCCTCTGAGAGACCTTCCAGAGCTACATTCTGATCGATGCTCTGGCAACGTTGGCCCAGATGTCACTGACATGCATCACACGGCTACTGAAAACACAACTTCACCATGACCACATGACTGGGAACTACCAGCGACCCCTGCCCTGAGTTTGTAATGGGACACGGCACAATTTTCAAAGGACACAGTTCTGTCTTATATATCGCCATCCACATGTATGCTCCTCCACACTCCACAGAAGCTAGTGTAGGTAAGCTATTAAACATTATTAAATGGTTGTTTTTCTCTTTTTTCTGCTATTAAACGTGCCCATAACTTGAATATACCAATGGGGATGGAAAACTGGAAGTGCATATGGGCAAAACCATTAGAGAAAACGGAGAGGCAAAGATGAAGATATAGTGACGGGGTGAATAAATCGAGTCATTAAGCATGTGTTTGTGGGAGCCTGGCTCCCATATGACGGTGCGGGGTGGCATGATGCTTCTGCTGCCGTTTCCCTGTAAACAGACAAACAGATTGGCTCGTTTGCCTCTCTCCTCTGGGCAGCTTTTGCCTCTTGCTTTCTGAGGAACGCTTAGGACTTTCCTCCCGTGGGTCTCCGAAGAGACTACTGCTTGTGCTGTAATTTCAATTTGTAGCATGGCTCCTTTTAATTAATCTAGAGCACTGTCAAGTGTCAAACTAATTTTGAAAGCAGATCTCAACCCATTTAGGCTATAAGTAGCTGTGATTCAAAATGTTACTGGTTTAATTAAAACATTCACAGATCAAAATGTTCTAAATAATTAAAAGATGTTTTAGTCAAAGAACCGGATTGCTTCTTAAATAGTTTGCTCTCCTTTCCCTCATTTTACTCAAAGGAGCAATCTATGCAGCACTTTGTGTAGCCTGTGAGATAGATAAGCAAACCTATCTTGTGTCTCTGTGTAAAAAACATTTAACAGTTGAGTCAACTGCCAAACTGTTTCTTAAATGTCATGAAGTGAGCATGAACTAAATATTAGACATTTTCCTGTTTTGCAAGGGAAAAACGTTGGTCTATCTCTCCGTGGAGCATACACTAAATGTTGATTTAAAAAAAAAAAAAAAAAAAAAAAAGTAATTTAATTAAGAAGAAAAAAAAAGGTTTTGGCAATTCAAACTACATTTTCCAAAAACCATCAAGTCATGTATATCCTCAAATTGGCTAAAATATAAAGTAAAACTCCAGGGTCAAATGTGCATACTTGTGGCTTCCTGCTGACCCAGCCGTCTAGGACATGTGCCGTCAGGATAGTTTCCTGTCACTGACTGTGTCTGCTGTCAACTAGCAGCTGGAAAAAATTCCATGGAAATGAACTTCAGTAGTATGTGCAATTTTAGTGGCACATACAACTAAAAGAGCTGCACGTAGGAAGTGTCAAGCTTCTCAGTTCATGTTTGCATGCTCATTGTCCATTACATTTCTGTTCTTCATTTCTTTGTTTTTTAAACAAAGATAATACTACTTTAAACACATAATAGATCATTTAGGGCTTAAAAAAAAATCATTGTCAAAAGTGTTTAAATGTCTTAGCCTTATAATAATAATTCAGGACAAAATGAAGTGTTAACAATCCTAACTGCCAGCAGAGTGGAACAAGTTCTTCACTGGCCAGTGGAAAATGAAAACCACTGTGATTCCATCTCTGCAGCACAGAGAGGAAAACCTACCTCCAAGTTCAAAACCTTGTGAAAATCTTGAAGAAGAAAAAAAGACTGCAGTTTCATAGATGAAACTAAGCTCAAATTGGTTTTTTTTCCTCTCACTGTAAGTCTCTGTTAGACACACAACCGTTATTTTTACTCAACTGCCTTTACTTCCGTTTCTTCAATCCTCTCACTCCGTCTTGTCTTCAGATTTCAGTGTGGAGGGAAATCGTTACATGAGCGATGGTACCCATCAGTGTAGTGCATGTGTTGTAAAACTGTCAGCCACTGACAGATTGACTGACATGGTCAACCCTTCGATCACCACCACAGAGAGGGCAGGGTTGGAGGAAGAAAGATACAGAGTGAAAGACATGAGGGAAAACAGGTGCATTTAGAAAGTCATGTGTTATTTAGTTTTTGTTCTTTGAGCACTGATCAAATCTGGCACTAAACTAAAACCATAAAACAAACATGGTTGATTTTAAAGGAGTGCAAAAGAAAAAAAAAGACTGCTATATAGAGAAGGAGTGTTCCTGTGTAATTTCCAACAGCTGTTGATTCAAAGGGAAAAACTTTATTTGGTCCAGATGGTCTCAGTCAGTGGCAGAATGAGAGAGCTGACTTCATTGGCTCCAGCCATGTGTTTTTCCTCCTGACAGAAATTAAAATGGTCGTTCGTTTGTCACCGCTCACTACACAGCTTAAAATGTAGCAATGAAACGTTCCTTGCCGATAATGCACCATAATTACTCAAACGCCTGTTCTTTATCTGCAGCAGAGGGAGGACAGAAAGAACATTTTCCTCAGATGAGATTTTAAAACACAGAGAGCTTGCAAAAGTATCGTTCTTTCTGAGCCGGAGAGAGCCATAAGTTTGTCATCTTCCTTCTCAACACTATTGAAAATGACAATCCTTGTATTAGTGACCTTCATTTTTATTTTTTACAGACACGGTAGAGGAGAGTTTGGCGGCAGCTTCTTTAGCTGGTGGGTGAGCCTGAGTATCTCAGCCTCCAATCAGATGTAACATGCTGTAGTGGTGTGGTGTAGCAAGTATCAGGGTGTGATAAATGTATTTATTTTAGCAGTCTGATGGATATTGATCTCCTCAGCGGCTCATCCACAGGCTAACTTATGGGACCCTGGAAGGGAAGAGAGTGGGCAGCTTTCTAATAGCACACATCTCACACCTCACAAATGAGGTGAAAAACACACTGCTGTGGAGGTGTGGAAAGGTTAACAGTGGTGTCTGACTGCCAGTTAAACATAAAATCAGTCATTTATCGGAAATAAAAGTAAGAGCATCTCAGCAGTCACCGTCACGGAGATGAAAGACAGAAGCATGACAGGTGTTGAGTCACGGGCGGCACGAAACTGACACAGAGGAGAAAATATATCCACATGCTGTTTTGTTTCTTTAAGGCAGTGTTGCACATCCAAAGGCACACATGAGTAGGCTGGAGAGGTATGGGCATGTAAAACTGAGGTGTAGATGTGACCTGTGGCAGTTTGACTCAAACAACCACTACAACATCCTCTTCCCTATAGCAACGCATCAGCCGTGAGTGCTGCTCAGTGAATCATGCAACGAGATATTCTGGATGTTTGATTGTGAGTGGCCTAAACTTGGCCGTGGGCTGAGGCCAGTCATACTACTTCGTGAGAAATATCACAGGCACTCGTTTTTCAGCTCAGTTTTACTTCTCTATTTTTTTCTTGATCTCCATGTCTTTGTCAACCTCTCTCAACCTGTCTGTGTTCAAGAGTTGACAGATGATTCATTGAGCTTTTTTAATGCATGCTAAAAAATGTCAGCCACCAAAGACTATAGACAGCAGCCTCTTTTCTTTTATAGCTGGAGTACTTTATATTACAATGTACAAAACTATTTAAATCTTCTGTTCACTTTTTTGTTCAAGATAACCATTTCTATGTATTTATGCATCTTCAGAAAGTGTTTTTGGAAAATACATCTACATTTAGAATTGTTTATATTATATATGAAACAATGAACAAACTAATTAGAAACTATTTACATTTTTAATAAAAGATAGCATTTCATTTTCTTTTAAATAAAAAAAGCATCAACTCAGAAAATGTAACTAGGAAACCATGAAAAATGAATCGCCATTTTGAAAGCATTCAGAATTATATACAATAAAAAATGTACATACTATAATTTAAAAGGAAATTCAATTCTATGTCCTTTACTGTAGATACAACTTTTTTTGTATGTACATGTTTTAACAGCAAATCATCTCCATAACCATGCTGAATACTTGTTTAAAGGAACTAAAGGAAGGAGATAACTTGGTAAATATTTATATGTGTGATAATATATATAAGATATAATTAAACACACTTTTTATGGTGCTACATAACAAATGTCAGTAGAGAAAGGAGCTCAGTAACTCAACTAACAAAAATAAAACACAACCAAAAAAAAGGACAAAGAGAGAAAAACTCAACAAGCTCTTCAACAATTGCTGAAAGACATTCACTTCACAGTGTGTTTGGCTGTGCAGAGACTGCTAAATGGCCGCAGATTGTGAAACACTAAATGAGTGCGGTGCCGCTCTCATTGTGGCTTAGTCTATAAACACAGGACCTGATTGGGTAATCGGCGTCTCCACTATGGTCTCTTTAACAGTAAATGCACCCCGGTGAACTGGAGAGAGCTTTCCAGAATAACTCTCAAAACATCCACAGAGATAAGGGATGAGTACTCCTTGACTCACTGCTAATATTAATAGAGAATTTCCACAGCAGTCGTATAGATGCAGCGCTAAAGTCCATCATGATAAGTAATATTAACTCTACTGATGATTGGTGATCATTTTGGGTCATGCGTGCATAGAGTACGAGTGTGATTGAGTTTCTGTCACAATGCGCTTCACATTGAGGTGAAAAGAGGAATGATAACTAACAGAGAGTCAGTCAGGCGAGCTACAGTACAGTACACTACTCCCTGCAGTGTAACAGTCTCACCTGACCCCCACGGACTAAAAAATGTGCAATGTGACTCCAAATAAGGACACTTTTCACCTCTCTTAGTCACTGAGGACATGAATTGCATAACAGTATGTGAATGTATGGCCATATATGTGTGTACTCTGAACTACAGTAATAGTGGTGATCTAGAAAGAGAGAAAAACAAAAGCTGTGGGGGAAAAGAGAAAAACAACCATTGTGTGAAATGTTTGTAAGTAAAAGACTATAAGTTTATAAAAATGGCAATTTAAAAATGGAAAAAGAAAACCCTACAACCATGTGGACTAATATGAGCCATATATTTGGCATGAGATATTGAAGGGAGTTCAGACACAACTTTTGATATATAACTTTGTTTCTCTGCTTTCTATCTATGTTTTACTTCATACTTCAGCTGTCGGCTCATATCTGCTGGTGTTGGTCACAGCTATTTTAAAAATGGAAAAAGTTGGAGGTAATTTATGTATGCAAAAATGTCCCAATGTACTGTAATAAAACAATCATATGAATCACAGTAACTCACAATTATTTGTAAATCATGCCAAATATTGTTATTATTACAACAAGCATTTGCATTATCATTTCTGTCTTGCTCTGCACATGCCAATGCTTGTGTGCATGTGTGTGTGTGTGTGTGTGTGTGTGTGTGTGTGTGTGTGTGTGTGTGTGTGAGTATAGTGACTCTCTGAGACAGAGTCAGTGAGACAAATAGGAGAGAGGCTATCGGCAGATGAACCACAAGCATTTGCATCTCAGGAAGTGCGTCAGTCACATGGGACAGTCCCAACACTAAGAGTCTTAATGCTTTTATGCCCTATTTTATATACTCACACGCGGGATACGGACATGCTGTTACGAAATGTTGACATTAACGCAACGCCTCTATAAGGCATGGAACATGGTGGTTAGAAAATGTATCAATGTGGTCTCAATTCTTTAAATGGAGAATATATTAACGTTTTAGGGATGTCACAGTATGTTGCTCAAACAACAGACAGTATCTAAGTCCTGTCTCAAAGCTACATATTTATTTTTTTATTTTTCCATTATGTTACTCGATGTTATGTTATCCATTTTCCTCTTCCAGTAATATAGCATTAGATTTCCAATACTCATGGAATGTTTTTCCATCTTTCACAGATCAAGACTTCATGGGCTTTTTAGATGAAAATATTATCAATACAAGATGAAGCATCAGCAAAAAAAAGGAGTGACACATTGCCAACATGCTCTTGTTCCCGGTGCCAGCATCAATAATTCAGCCACTAGCTCATAACTTTATTTTCAATGCATAATTGAGGTCAACCAATGTTTTCTTCAGCCATTTATATGTCAAGCAATTTTTAAACAATAAGAGGAGCGGCCCATTAAGCTTTTAACATCTCTTTTCTATACTCCAGTAGAAGGCTGGAAAATATGGACAGTGCGCAGGGCCAGTTTCACTCTCTTTATGCTCGGTAATGTTTGGGGGGGTGCTTTCAGGTGTTTTCTCTCTGCAGTTGTAGCTGCTGTAAGCATGAAAGTCTTAAAACGATAACTGTGGGAAAGCTGTGGTGAGTAAGTGAAAAAGTCTACACTCCACATTTAAAAAGTGCGGTTTGGAAAGGAAGGGGGTCTCCGGGTGAGGTTTCTGTATGTGCATTTGTGAATGCGCTTATGTGTTAACAGTGTTTGTATGAGCGTACAGTATGTCTGATTGATTTTTATTAAATCATTTTGTAGATACAAAGTTCCCTGTACGTAAATATCCTTGCATTGCGGAATGCTACTTTAAAGGACCCTGCCCCATCCAATGACTCATTATATGACCTAATTACATTTCTCAATTGCTTTGCACTACTGTTTTATAAATATTGAGTTACTATTTTAATTACACGTTAATCTCAAAACACATAGGTGCCAGGGTTACGACTCTCTCAAGTCATACTGCAAATTTCCTGTTTGCAAATATTTATTGAGGATGGCATCCTGAGAGGGCTATAAAAGTGAATAGCAATCATTAAACAGAGACTAGCTGTCTACAATATCTGCACAAGTGTCAATATCAGCAACACAGGTTGAGCTAGCTACTAATCAATTACTTGTAATCTTTCATTTGCATCAACAATAAAAGGTTTTATTGAAAAAGGGGATCCATTCCATCCATTCTTTATGTCTGTTTCACTGTTGCCTGAAAAAGCTTTAGAAACTGAGGAATGTAGTTTGTTTTGAGAAAAATGGTGGTTAAAAGAGAGAGAGCCACAATTAATACCGTTAGTAGTACGACTCTTGACTCAAACAATTATTACATAGAAGATTAAATGGGAAAAGCCTGACAGAATGTTTGATATACTGCAGACTTACCAGGTCTGTTTTTATTTAAATTGTGTTTTAATACTTTTTGTTATTTTTGACAGATTAGATAACCGGGCTAAAGACCTGTTACAGTGGTTATTAATCTACAACTCTTTCACTCTGGAGCTTTAAGAATTGGAGTCTCAATTCAGCCTTAATTGTTCTCCAGACGGTTGGGACCAACAGGTTATGTGAAAATGTTAGGACTGCCTTCCATAAACTGCAATCTCAAGTTGAGGTGAACGCTTGGACTCTTAATTGACACAATGGTTTTTGGGATAAAAGACATCTAAATTTATGATTATCAAACACATTTAGATAACCACCATTATCTATGTTCTATAGCTCTTGTGAAGTGCTTGCTATCACCATACTTAATTATTTCCCAAACTGATTGCTTTGTGAAGCGTAACTTACCAATACACCAGAGGGAACCCAAGATTGTTAAAATGGGGGCAAATAATGGAGCAGATAACTGGAGCTATTTTCTTCCTTCTGCAAATTGCTTTATCTCCCACTAGCATTAAAATATGTCATCATACAGTAAGTAATTTGACAGCAGTGTATTAATGAAAGATCATGGACTTACTGTTGAATGTGGTTATTAGCTACAATAGGTGACTGTTTTGACTGTCTGAGAGAGATTTTTTTTGTATTTCTTTTCTGTTCAGCACACATGGGGGTTTACATTAGTCTCACATGGCCAGACCAAATCGCAAATGCGAGTTAGTCTGGAACCTCTCAGTTTATTTCCGATTTCCAAGGAGCATTATCAACATCCGTAGACCAAAATGCCTCTGGACGCAATTGGATAGACCTACAAACAATCAGAGCAACAAAACATCATGTGACGTATCCCTGAGCCAGATGTAAACAGAGTACAGCGTGCAGACGTGAGCCGTGGTGGTGGAGAACCAATATGTCTGTAGTCTCGCTTTGCCAGACCATCCACACGCTGTGGAGCAGAGGAGGGTCTGGCTACTCCACATAGCATTCCGGGATGGGACAAAAAACGTGCCCTGGTTTAATGGCATTTCTTTAAACCAATCACAATCGTCATGGGCGGCGCTAAGCTCCACATGGAGCCGCTGTAAAACAGTTGTGTGAGAGAAAACTCAGATTGGACAAATAGTCTAGCTAGCTGTCTCAATTTACCATGCATAGACCTGAGGAGCAGTCAACCCTAGTCCTCATAAAGCCACCAGAGTTTAAAATTCCAACACAAAGAAAGCAGAGGGAAACGGACATCGGCGAAAATACATGCATCCGGCGGAATTTCCTGCGCCACCGGCCATCAGAATTGGAAAATAGAATTTTAACAGAAAGTTCCACATCAGCTTCAGCCATTTTGGTTGTGTTTGAAAATGCCTCAACAACGCCCATCTCTACTAAGGTGATCTCTTCATAGCAGGCCATAATGCAATGGAGGCCGGAAATTTTGCAGACTACACGAGGAGATTGCACAACATATTTTCCTTCACTTTGCTTGAAGTTGTCATCATCACCATTTTCCCCAATTGCATACTTCAATTTACACTAACGCAAACTGTGTTTAATATGCTCACATTATGATAGCTTGGAATAAATACAAAGCAAACAAATAAGCAAACATGATTGAAATTGAAACTATCTGCACAAGTATTGTGAATGTTTGTATACTATCAGTAAAAGCATAATATACAGTATACTTTGTTGGAATCTAAATCTAATCTTTGTTTAGAATGAAAACCTGCAGATACTTGGAACGTCATTGCACACAGTTGCCTGCTATAAGGTTATACTCCAGCAATGAACCCTATGAGTTTAGTATGCATTTCTCCCCTTCCTCTCCTTCAGCCTTGCTCCCACCCTTTCTATTGCTCCAGCTTTTTCACTCTCATTCCAAATCCTTCCATCACAAAGATATATTGAAACTGAGAATGCATTAAGATGATTGGGAAGCTGAAAAATTAAAAAGGAAATACTGTATTTTTTGCAGGGAAAAGCTGTAAATGTGGTACAGTAAACAACACAATTTTAATCTCATCTGGCGTGTGTGAAATATTTACTTTAGATAGGAATGTTCAGTTGTGTGTGTTTGAGAATAATCCATTCAACTTGTAGTGTTTGTATGGTTGGTTCCTGACATCAAGGTTGCTGGTTTAATTGAGCATGTACTGGACCCAGGGCTGAGAGAGCAGGCAGAGGAGCATCGATAAACTATGAAATGGTTCCAATATGGCCAATCGATGAGGCTTTGTGAGCAGCTCTCTTGGGGCTTTGATTTTCCTCTCAAACAACAATCCAGGATCTCTGCTCTTCAAAGGCAAACTCCATCTTTGCTGTTATTGTTGTTGTTCCTTCCCCCATGTTTGAGTGATGTCACTGAGGTCGATTTTATCCATGTCCATAAAGGCTCTCCCACACTGGAATCACCCGGGAGACGGCTTCTGTTGGTCTGTGCAATGGTAACAACAACCAATAAAGGTCAATCTCCCATGGTAATGGCCAATTGGGTTTGTTCCCATTATTGGCCCTCTGATCCGTGGTCAACAGATGGAGAGCTACCATCACTGACACAAGTTACACTCCAACCTTAAAGAGGCTCAGCTCTGTCTCCAAGCGCTGTTGTGTGATTCCACTCTCTCTCCCTCAGCCTGTGTTAGCCAGCACATCACTCCATCATGTGCAGCTCCTGTATAAGATTAACCGTCGCAGTGGCGTCACAGGAGCGCTGCCAGTGAGGGCTAACTGTCTAACCATTTCAGCTAATTGCCTCATTAATGATTCACCGGTGTTAGGCGGCTCTAGCACTTCGCTGTGGGGAGCAAATTGTTCTGATTGGTTTGCCTCTGTCAATTATTGATGAGGCAGTGAGCTGAAGTGCTAACACCTGGCTTTGGAGGTCCAAATAGCCCTGCATTCCCATCACATACTCAGTTATCACACACCCTGGGACCACATTCAGTCTTGAAGGGTTGTAGTCTTGACTGTTGCTGTTCTCTGGGAGTGGATGTAGCATGCCCCGGGGGCAATGGCTGTGATCTCAGTTGTGAGGATATTAGCTCATAGAACATGGCTCACTGCTGCGCAAAAGGTGGACAAAACAGAGACATATAGCTTGCAGTTATTTGTGCTGTTGTGGTGAAAGGCACTCAGGGATAATGTCACATGGAGAGAGGCCATTGAGAAAGTGAGTGTGTGATGATACCACAAATGACAGTAATATTGGAAATAACTGTTGATACTACTGTAATACTGGTAGGAATTAAATTATAGTCTTGACGCTATCCTTTATCAACATAAGTTGGACAAGTTGTCTCTAGCTCTTTTGGAATACTAAAATTGTGTTAGTGAATATAAAAGTTAAACATCTTATTGCTAATAAATAACACCGTCTTTGAAAGAAATCAGTGTACTACTATGATAATAATTTCTGATTCTACAGGTCTGAGTGGAGCTGTAACACTATGCACTGCAATGTCAATACTTGCTTTGTTTATGGTGATTTATAATGGGTCCAGGCTAGGCACCTTTACAGTAGGGTCATGTAATTGGATCTCCAGTAGATAGTAGCTGAATTCCACTATAGTCTCTGTGTCTAATGGCCCACCCACAAAGTGCTCCTTCTGGCTACATGAATCATCCTTACACAGTGCACAAGCTGCTGAGGGGTCCCACCAAACTTTGTGCATTCCAAGACACAAAAACAGAATAATAAACAGTGTTTTTGTGAGTGAAACTAACTGAATAATAGAAGGATTTAGACATGGAGTAGATTCATCCACACTGAACTTGCTCGTCTCTCCTTGGCCCTAATTGAAGCTGATTAAAGAGTCACCCCCTATGCTGACGCCACTGTCACTCTGAATCTCAGCCAACTGGGCTTGCCATGTACACTCACAGGGTGGTCACTCTGCCTTTGTTTTTACACTAGCACCAGTGACAACAGAGCCCACTCCACCCCGCAAATACAGTGACTGTGATTCACTGTGTCACCATAAACCCTGGACTGGGGGATGGAGTTTAGAGGGTTCTGTATAGCTCACAATGTGGACTTCACTCATTGCCCCATGGTGCACTTTATGTATATATATGTGTGTGTGTGTGTGTGTGTGTGTGTGTGTGTGTGTGTGTGTGTGTGTGTGTGTGTGTGTGTAGGAGTGGAATCACTACACTAAAGTGTGTGAAAGAATTGTGGTCTAGGTCACACTTTGATGCCTTCTTTTTCTTTTCTTGTCCAACCCCTCCTCTCTTCTCTTCCCTCCAACTTTCTCTTTCTGTTAACAGATAACCCAATGACTGAGCAGTGATGACATCAGAGCGGCTGACCAATTGCACGAAGACACCTACAAAGCACAACGTTCAAAAATGACTTCACTGAAGAACAAAAGACAAGACCCGCTGAAATCCCTACAGTGAAATTCTTGACAGCCTCTTACTACTCCTGATTCCCTCCCTAATATTTTACCTCCAGCTTTTTTCTACAAAACACGAAAGAAAAAAAAAGAAAAGAAAAAACATACAGACTCATACTCATGAGATGGTTGACAATGTCAGATAGATACATTGGAAGGACTATTTTCTCTTCGGTGGGAAGATCATTGATGCATGCCTCTGTAAATAGATCATAATAAAACCCTATTCTTATTCCTAATATAGGAAACATACCAAGTCGTTCTCACCAACTTCATAAATCTTCAAGACTGTGGATTGAGTACTCGTGGTTCAATATTTTCCATCTAAAGTCAGTATTCTTCTTACCTCCTCAGAGACCATGTAATTATCATTTCCATTATCATTTCTCTACTCTTTGGAGTTATTTGGACTGTAAAAAGTGTACTTCCTATTCTTCTTATTCTCTTTACATAAAAGCCTAGTCTTCCTCTCCAATATCCACACTAGAACATGTAAATAGAGATGAATGAGGACAACAGCATGGAACAGACTATAGTATATTTACCACTCCCCTAGTAGATCACAAATCTCAATATGTGGATATTTCAGTTAACCATTTTAAAAGTTTAAAATACTTGAACTTGTTTTCTGATAGTTAAATACATAGTCCTAGGTATCTGAACAATGTTCCTATGTATTTAAATAGATGCATAAAGGCATTAGCTATAGATAATGATATTATTTGACTACCTTATAGGGCAACAATCTATTTGGTATCATCAATCAGTTCCATCTGTAAACAAACGGTCAAAATGAAGAGGAAAAGACAATTCACTAAAGCCAGTGCCAGTCTACCTTGGTACTACTAAATATTATTTTTTAACTTTTTATATTGTTTTATATTGTTATTTACACTTTCCCCCAAGTACCTACCTATTTAATCTTTCCCATGGCAATAACAGCCCTCTCCATCCACATGTGTGGGTTGTAACTGCTGTGGCGAAGCTGCTGTCAGCCTGAGAGGGCCATTTTTTTCTTTGCATTGTTTGATACGGTGCTCTGATCCTGAGCCTACACATGAGGGAAAAGAACACCTCATTGATTGCAATGTAGACACGAGGACTCTGACCTCCGTCTTCTATGGACTACGAAGATAACCAAATGGACTGACAGATAATATGCCAAGCCAATGAAGAGACAACCTCACAGGTTACCCCGTCACTGGTGAAGAAAGAAAACCTTTGCATGGACAACAGGGAAAATACTAGTTTGTTGAACACCTCATATCCACTATCGTGCATCCTCTACCTCTCAGTGTGTGCTGTGCATCTAAAGTAGGAAACCATGACTTATCTGTGACCCCTCTACTATCTCCACAGCCCACGTCAACACTGCATGTTCCCAGAGCCTCATGAGAAAAGTGTCCATTCTGATGGATGCACATGGCGATGGGGAAAAACAAAACAAACACTGGTTCACTTTGACACCAACACACTCTCACATAGGAGCGCATGCATATAGATGCACAATCATTAAACAGCGCTCAAATATGTTGCTGTATATATGTACAGTGTATCCCCTATGATTAGTCTCAGATGCTGTACTTTGCATGTTGACTTGTAGATGGCACGTGACCATTACTCATAAAAGAGGTTGTGCAGG
Organism: Sander lucioperca; assembly: GCF_008315115.2. Taxonomy (NCBI): domain Eukaryota; kingdom Metazoa; phylum Chordata; class Actinopteri; order Perciformes; family Percidae; genus Sander; species Sander lucioperca. The sequence continues at coordinate 18,722,855 of NC_050175.1, forward strand.
TAGGCCTAGTCACTGGATTGACTCTCTAAGCCAATGCAAGCTCTTTGTCAGCTTTGCATCTCCTTATTTTTGATTTGAGTAAATGTATTGTAACACGACATAAACTGTTTCACAGCCCCTGTTGCTATTGCAAAAGGTCCTCTTCAGCCAAACAGCAGCGCTTTAAACTTCTTGAAGGGACACATAACCTCGCCTTTGATGTCAGACAGAACCTGGCCACAGTGAGCGTGGGTAGGAGAGAGAGGAGGGAAGGCAAACTGGGGCGCTCCAATTAAGTGGCAGCACACAAAGTGGCATGGGGCATCCTGCCAGCAACTGTCTATTCATCCTATGTCAAAGGGATTTGCACATCTCAATGAGTCTACGCACTGCCAGAGAAGTCCGAGAGCAAAGCTGAGAAAGGCAGCAAGGCTCGGGAGAAAGGATAGAAAAGGAAAAGAGACTATTTTGACCAAAATTTAAGCTGAAATTTAAAGTACTGAACTTATATTCAAGTATTCTCCTGATCTGTCTATGAACAGACCTGGCCTATATAATATTCTTTTCTGACACCTTGGAGAGTTCAATAACCCCTTAACCTCAAACTGTTAGACCGTTACGCAGCTCTCTGGGCCGTCGTGACCTCACGTCCTGTCTGAGGTTAAATTTGTGTTAATGAGCATTGTCCTCAGCTCTACCAGATGTTCAGCCCTGTGGTTAAATACCTGTTACCCTTCTATACCAATGGTTCTTCAATGCCTGCCCACAACAGATGTACTCTTTCACAGATGCATGTGAAACATCATGTTAAGTAGGGAGAAATTAGATTAAAACTGTGTATAACAGGTGTGTTTCCTGTTTTACAGAAAATAATCTAACTGATCAAAATCTAGTCTATGCACCGTATGTCAAGAACAATTGTAATTTTAGCAGAATACAGGTGCTGTAGATTACTTAATTTGTATGCCCCCTTGTGTGGGCAATTTATATGAAGAAATCTTCTCAATTCAAATACTGTCAGGTCACACTGAATCAGATGAGGGTATTTACAGTCAACATGTAAACAAACTTGAAATTAGGACTTATGACTTAGCAGTGAAGAGTTAAAGAAGATTTATAATACAGGAAGGATGAAGATGTCACTCAAACATGAGACGTTGTATGTGGTAGGAAACAAGACATTGAGCAAGTGCTGATCTTCTCTGAGCCTCAAGGCTTTCCACTTTTTTAGAAGTCAAACAAAGCTCAATTCCTGCGCAGCTGCAGGCAGTGTGTGACAGGTTGATTTGTTTTTCTCTGCTTTTGAATGCAAGTACTGCGTTGTTCTGCCCTGATAGTCAGGCAGCATGTCTGTTTTATCTGGCAATGACCCTGACCGGGGTCAGCAGCACATGTACGTAAACATGCAGGGATATACGTGTTCATAGACAGAATGTGTAAAAGTGCACACAAATGCATAGAGGCACATCCTTGCTCTTTTTCTCACACACACACACACACACACACACACACACACACACACACACACACACACACACAAACCATGCTAATATAAACAGCAAGGCTGTATGTAAACAGATCGTCGACATAATGGGATTGTTCAGTGTGCAAACAATAAGCTGTTAGCGTAATCACAGGTCAAAGATATATTACCCAAAAGGCCACGCTGGAGGTATATTAACATGATGGATATGTAGGAGAGAGGAGGGGGGCAGGGATACGAAAGATATAGAGCGCTACCGACTCAGATATACCCCCTATTGGGCCCTGTCCGCAACCTTTCTCTCTCCTCCACCTCCCTCGTATGGGCCCCACTTAATCAGCCTTCCTCATTCTCTTCTTGCTCCTTCCCCTATTCACCCACCTCCTTTTTAGAGACTAGGTCCCTACTTTTCTTTACCATTTCTCTGTTCTAATACCTCAACCCTTTCCTTTTCTATCTTCATTCCCTCCTCCCATTTCTCTCTTTTTCGGGATGGACATAATCTGTTTCAGCAAAGCGATCCATCCATCTCTGAGGTCAGTGTGGGAGCCGGATAAAGCAGCTCCACAATCTTGTTTTTGGATTAAGCAAAGGAGGGTGTGGGTGAGCAAAAGAGCAAGGATGAGACAGAAAGACAGCATTTTTGTAGCATCAAGTTAGAGATAGAGATACACACGCATGCCCTATTATCTCTACTTAACCATGTTGAAAGCACCATGCTTGTGTGTCTCAATGATTAGCAGCACACTAGTGCCATGTCAGTCAAGATAAATCCTGTGTAGCTTACTCCATTGCACATACAGCTTATTAACTTATCTCTGCTTTATTTGATTACCATCTAGCCCATTCTCTCAACTGGTTAATAAGTATAAGTCCTCCTGACTAAACACTCCATTAGTGTCATCACTGGCTAGCTTGTGTGTGTGGACCACTGGGGAAGATACACATTGGGGCCAAGTGACAGAGTAAACATAGAAGCAGAACACTGGGGAGAAAAACAACCTGTAAGACAGACAATAGGTGCAAAGGTTGCCAGTCTGATGATGACAGTAACACTCAAGACCCTTGGCCCCATTGACATTTGGTTAAGATGTGGTTTAAAGGGCAACTATTATATAGCATTTTCAGGATTATACTTGCATTTTGTGTTTGTACTAGAACATGTTTACATGCTTTAATGTTAAAAAAATAGCTTTATTTTATTTTTCTCACATTGCCCATGGCTGTTGCACCTGTATTCTCTTTGTATGAGATGCTCTGTAGGAGCGCCTGTCTCTTTAAGCCCTCCTCCCGAAAAAAAGCCCAGTCTGCTCTGATTGGCCAGCATGCTTCCTGGACTCTCTGGAGCCTCCACTCGGTCAGAGCCCGTCTACAGAGAGCCTGTTCACTCCCTATTTAGCCTCATTGTACCGAATTTGGTTGCAGTTCCACCAGAGTTCCACTGGGGGTGATAGCAGGGGAGTGCAAAATGAATGGGACTCTATGGAGCTAGATGGCTAAATTTGTCTCTTTCGCCTGATTGCCGTTGAGAAATCTCAGATTTGATTGTAGTTTTTGCAAGTTCAACATGGATTATAGGTCGAAAGTTGAATGAACGAGTACTTATGTCCTTTCGATTTCTTACAGGTTGAGTCGTTGTTGCCCATAACATGCTAGCATTCTGCTAATGAATGCTGATTGGTCAGTGAAGGACTGATTATGACCAGAGATCCCGCTTGATGGCATCCGAAGCGGAACCAGAATGTCAGAGTGAATATTTCGGTTGGTCTTTAAAACACTAGCAAACCTCTTTCTAGCACGTGTATTGACAGGGAGAGTCTAATCTGTCAGCTGTGTTGTCGATGCCTCGAGAGAAAAAAGGAAGCGACTCAGAGCTTGCTGTAAAGCAGTATCTCTGGCCGTACGATGTGTATGACGTCATTGACATTTTAAAAGGCTTTTTAGAACAAAAAAGCGACTTTAAAAAAATCTAACACCCAGCAGTGTGAATTTTCTTAGCCTCCCCTTTCGAATGCAACATTCAAATTACTAGACAAAAAATTACATCCTGAGAAAAGTGCATTTTGAGGGGTATAGCTCCATAGAGTCCCATTCATTCTGCACTCGCCTGTGAGCGCCCTCATATGGAACCAGAGTGGTACTGCAACCAGTTCAGAAGCCGGAAGTATCCCGAGAGTGGAACTTATTCCCTTATTAGAAATTCTCTGACTCCGCGTTTCACTAGTTGAAGCTGGAGCTACTGCAACGGAGTATATAGTAGGAGTTTGTACGTGAAAAATCACCAATAAAGGCTTCGAAACCAAATATTACAGAACCGGACATGTCCCAGCAGTAAAGTGACCAGAATTTGGGGAGAAATAACCAGCATTAGCCAAGATTACAGCTATGTCGCGTTAGCATGTAACTGCTTAATAGTTAGCAGTATTCTTACGTTAGATTGTAGTGGAATGAATCAGCACTTTCTACCGTTAAAAATCGCAGATAAAGGCTTCTGAGCCAAACACTACCCGGAATTGGGGAGAAGATGACAACATTGGCAGCCCAGATGACATATTTTACTGCCGTTAGCATGTAGTTACATGTTAACACCGCAGTGGCTTAAAAAAAAAAAAAAAAAAACACTCCAGTCCTGCCTACTTGGAGCAGATGGCCAATCATAGCAGGCAGCTTAGAGTTGCGTAAGACTTAGCCGAGAGTAGAAAAAACTGTTGAAACCGGAGCATTCAGAATAGTTGGAAATCTGAACGTTTTAGCTCACAGGGATTTGTCTAAAATATGTTTACCTCATTATTTGAATGGCCATGTTTAACAAATCCAACATTATAACATTGTAGATATGACAGAAAACACGGAAAAGCATAATACGTCCCCTTTAAGGCTTTTGTATGGACAACCAATATAAAACACAATACAGTAATGGAGATGAATCAAGATGACCATAGAGATACAATGTCTAAATATTTTAGTTATTCAATTTCAACCAGGCCTACCAGTAACAATTTCATTTTGACTAGTAAGAATGTAAAAGTACAATGGCATAATATATAACATAACATTTTCCGATAGTCAAAAAGCTACAATAGATTCACTTCACATTACATAATGGAGTTGGTTAGTGGAAGGAGCCATTTGAAAGTCTTAATATTTGTGTCCCACACATGTTACATGACTTACAGTGGAGGCGCTTCTAAGGCTTGAATGGGCATGAAACTCTCCCGCTTAAATCATCAGTACAAAAGATTAACAATTGCGTTCGAAAATATCTGCTCTTTTGATAACAAGGTAGAAGGTAGAAGCCTGTGTATATAAAAACCTTAAGGGTTTAGAGGGTTTAGTTCAAGATGTCAACTACAACTCTCAATGTGCCTTTCAGGAAGAGACATCCAATCCCCAAGCTTAAGTTTACAGTGTTGAGAAGACTGAAATTGCAATCGGCAGCTTGAATTAGTTTACTTTTGGATTCTGGATACATTTTGGTTGAATTCAGCAACTATAGCGCCATGTTTTGTTCCCAACTGCTAAGACAAAGGTTTTTAATTTGCTGTGGCTCACAGTGGTCGAGGCTCATGGGTATTTTAGTATTTAGAGCTGTCCATCATGGCAAACTGGAAGGCAACACATGATTTATTAGAATCAAAGTTTAAATAAATAAACCTGGCAGCCATAACACAAACCTGTGTTTCTATTGAGGATATTGTTAAAAGGAAAATTTGAAATGGGAATATATCATGGGAAAAAAAAGCAACCAGCAGCTCCTCACACTTACCAACTCTAGTCGAGTATAGAAACATGCAGGGCTACACATCCATGCTCTTTTCCTCTCTCTCTTTACTGCACACACACAAATACATGTGTACACGCACGCACGCATACACGTGCGCACACACACACACACTCCTGTGCCTATACGCGTGTGTGTGTGTGTGTGTGTGTGTGTGTGTGTGTGTGTGTGCGCGCGTGCGTGTGTGTGTGTGACACGTGTGCGTCTGTCTGATAGGGTGCTATGATTAACAGTGACCTCAAAACACACATGGTTGGGGTAGTGGGAGTGGGGTCAAAGGGGAAAGGATTACAGTGAGGCAACCCGTGTCAACTGCTCTGCTTTAATCCTGACCTCCAAGCCGACCTGAGACTCGTGAAAAATGTATGAGCTCAACATAATGTGTGTACACCCTGACATTACTAAAAGAATCACTGACTTGTTTGGGTATTTTGACTTAAAAATAACTTGTAAAACGCTTGAATCGTAGCATTTAAAGCAGCATGGATTTGGATTTAGATTTAGAGTGGATGAGGGTTGATCTAATAGCCAGACAGCAGCAAAGACAGAGCAGACCTCCTTATGTCACATAGCTAATGACAAGGATGAATAATACAGCCTTTAAACTCCTTACTCCCACCTCACTCTGGCCTTCGCATAAGCTTGTTCTCTGGGTGAGCAGTTAGCCATCAAGCCCCTCACTGAGATGAGATGGGCTCCCAAGAAGATTGAAGGAGGAGAGAGAAATCGGATTAACCAAAATGCCTCAATTGGAGTACATGCTTTGGTTTGGCCTCAGTTTTATACCATTGATAAATGCTGTAAACCAAATCTTTAGCATCTGATTAGGTAATGGAGGAAAAGATATCCTTTAAGCAACCATTAGCTGTGGTGAAATAGCCCATTCCTTCACGTAAGGGTTGTACGTGAATGTATCAAAACACAAACAGAATGGGTTTGCCATAAGCAGCAGGGACTTTTACAAATACCCAATGCCAGTATAGAAATAAATAAATAGGGAAATAATAAATTGCCAGAAGCTGTGGACAGGTGGCATTTCAGCCTGCACCGTTTAGCTGTGCAGTCTGGTTTCTGACAGCTTGATTTAGTCTCTTGCACCTGCGCCAGAAAAGAGAGAAAATTAACGGCAGGAATAACAGCTTAACTAGATTCCAATCTGCCTGCTTTGAAACACTATTGATGAAGCTAATGTATATGGAAAACACAGAATGGACTTTCTGGTAGCCGTACCAGGCTTATTGTGATCGTGCAAAGACGGTGTGCACTCATTCAGGGTCAGGTACACTGGGAAGTAAGGACGGCAACAGCATTGATTTGATTTACCCTTACTCTCTGCCATCTGAGCCTAGTTATGCTTTGGGGGGACATTAGGGTTTGTCTTTAGGGTGTAAAATAGAGATTAAAGTGGTCCGAGGGGAGATGCTAGGATGCATGCTGTTCCCCCTGCTGTGAACAGGGTGTAATCCTTCAGTTTCAGAGAAGTGAAAAGTTTGCAGAGTCCAGAAAGTTACACATACATCCCTTCTGGGCCCCCTACAGAGCAGAGAGTGTGAGACAGCAGGGGATAACCATATGCTATCAAAGTGTTCTTCAAAGCTCCCGTCTTTAGTCCACTAAATTACACAGTATCATCACATATACCTGACAAAAATAGAAGAAAAATAATCATGCAGCTCAACACACTAACAGAAAAAAACAATACATTCCTTTGAAATATGTGAAATGTGTTGCCTTTGAACTGCGAAGGGGCATTTTTCCTGGAATGACTTTGTTTAAACTTTGTTGAAACACTAGCCATGTCCCAACAGTGTGAGTCCACTCATGATTTTGTATTTACATGGTTTTTAAAATGGACAATTAAGCATATACGATTCCTATCACAATGAACCCCTTCTCTGTTACCAGAGGTTAATTTGTGCTAACCCCTCATTTCAATTGTACTGTATTAAATGTTCACATTATTTCCCACATGGGCCTGGTGGAGGGGTTTGATTATCCAAAGGTAGGCCTTGGTTCACTCTGTTATTGTCAAAGGGGTCGTAAGCTGCAGTAACGGCTTCTAGGGTCTTATTGCTATGGCAATCAGCCCCTTGTCACTTGGCCTCCGTGACCCCAGTCAGAGATAAGCTTTATGGGAAATCACATTACCATGCTCCTGCAGTCACCTCCCTTCTTTATCAAAGACAGTTCTGTGGAATCAAGTGTTCATGGACCCCCAGTGAGGGTACAGTGCTGCTGATTGCCTATTTTAGAGGTTGAGTGTAAATGAGCTGGAGGTAGACAAAGAACCTGTAGTAGTGGGGAGAATTAAGGATGTAATACTGATTTTATTTTCACTAAATGAGCAATATCTTTAATGACTGCAACCCACCATGAGCTGGATTACAAATACTGTCTGCAGTCTAAATATATCCATGTCTTCCATTCTTTCCACAAAACCAGACACTACTATAATGTAAGATGTAAAATGTCCATATAGACATTATGTAGCATTGTATTTTGGAATAATTTATTCTGTTAGCTTTACTGTATACAGTAGGTTACAGACATTTCCTTTACCGTCTTCCTCTTTGTGTTACACTGATCCTGTTAACTAAGTTATCCAATGGATGTATATTTGTTTTGTTTTTTTTGTGTTATGTTGATATGGGGATTTTCCTGTGGCTATGAACGACACTATAGGATTTAAAAAAAATACTGAGGTGTCAGTAGTGTGCGCCTGTTTACAGGCTGATCACTGGTGAAAGATCCTTTCAGTATGTCTGCAATGATGGATGGTGATAGCCCTGTGTCTTTGTACACATCAGGGGGCCCTACTGTTGTCACTGGACAGATAGAGGGAGCACGAAAGAGAGAGATGTAGCTGCAGCTTAATGTCCTTCTCTGGTGCTGTGCATGCTCTTTCCTATTTGCTTTTCCCTTCACGGCATGGTTAACATCGTAAATTAACCTTTCCAAGCCCACTGTGCTCAGAGACTGGTGTGCAATACAGACAAAGGAAAAAATAGATCTGTGTTATGCAATGCAGTAGCACTGGTCAGAGACATAGCCTGTTACAGAATTGAGCTATTCCTTTTTCAGTGATGGGGAATAAAACAAAACACTTTGTTCAGTCAAGCAGACATTCTATTTCATGTGCATGTCCTGTGTACTCGGCAAATCGGTATGAGGCTGCTTTTTGTTCTCCATCCTAGAAATGTAAATGAAACACATGAAAGAAAATGCATTGTAGATCCTTCTCTAGTTCAAGTCTGTAAATAGGATGTAAATACCAAACAGCTATGCATGCTAATATACAAGCAATTTGTTCAGGTACTTTTGTAATCCAGACTTCTCATGTGGCATGTAATGATGAAAAAAATTGACCATAAAAAACATAATAAATTGTGAACACGGATATGGTTTGTAAACAACTTCAAAAGTGGAAAATATATGTCTTTGCTCTTAATGTTTTCTTACTGATAACTAATGCATTGGCCTGCCATTTATTACAGTGCTCTGCTCATGTTACTTGTTATCTTTTTTATGCTTCATAAGGTAGGGCTGAGGCAAAGAGGACCATAAATCACTGGTTTGTGGATTAGTCGGGTCAGGGGATAAGAAGGTGAGGGGGAAGGATGGATGTCTGACCATACTCTTTGTAGTTTTTTCATTGCCACTGCACGTTCACATGCATACAGTTAATAATTAATTACATGTCCTTAGTGTCTAACACAACCAATATAATGCCATGGCAAAATTGTTGCTTAAAAGCAGTAGAAAATGGGCTGCCATTTGACTTATCTCACCAAATATACGTATCACCAGCTTTAAAGTGTGCTGTTATTTTGAAATGGCATACATTTCTTTCTGATAAATGAACTCAAAACCATTACACAAACTATGAAGCTGGTAAAACAAGCAATTTTGACTCATTCCTAAATCCCCAAATGATGATTTGCAAGGGAAATACATTTTGAAAACTTTGACAGTTTTTTTTTCTTCTCATTTCTAATACTGTTAAGTGAAAATGAGGATTATCTATATGCCAAATTTGCCTCTGCCCTAGCAACTCTAATGTGGCATTTTATGAAGATAGTGATGGAGAAAGTAGGGAGAAATCTTTTTGGTTTCTAAGAGTGTTTATTTTCAACCATGTTAGAACCATGTTAAATCCCTAGGCGCTCATGGTAGATGGAAGTGTCTAATTTTTAACCTGTGCTAAAGATATTTTAAATTTAATAAATAATTATTGTAACAAGAAAACATGTTGTGTCGTGTTCTGAACTATCCTCTTAACTTGTGCATATTCCCCATGATGGCATTGTATAGATGTGAAGGATACAATTAATAAAGACAAGAAGATAAGTGAGAGAAAGAGAAACTGAAGAGAAAAAGTTTCGTTATAAAGGGCTTTTTGTGTTGTGGTAAAGTGCTCCCTCTTCTTTTTACTCATTATATCAATGATGAAATACAAAGAAACAACAGTCTCAGAAACAATGACCTTTGACCCCTGGTTCCCAGCTGTGAAAGATGGAGCAGGGAGGTTAAATTTCACTTTACCTTGGCCTTGGGCGAACACCAGATAACACACCAAGCTGTCGATTTTTTGTCAGACACCAATAGTGATTCTTGTGATAATCATAGAAGCATTTTCTGTGTCATCAATGAGATCACTCCTTGTCTGTAACAAAAGGCTTGGCTAATAGTTTTGTGAAGGTTATCAGAATCAGTCTTTAATTAATTAGAAGCTGCTCGCACTCGCACAGAGCGAGGCAAGATGCGGTCGTTTGTTTTTGTACGTTTCAACAAATTGTTTACAAGAGGACACATTCAATTAGTTATTTCATTATCGCCCTAGGTGTAATCAATTGACAATGCCGATAACAAAGCCACATCAATTTGTGAGCCGACTCCAGCACATTTCTCTAAATGATTGAAGAGCGCTTCTACTTCAGGCCTTCATAAGTTTTTGCCTGCTGGCATTTAAGCAAAAAAAAAACATACAAAAAAACATACAATGAACTGTGTCATCATGTACACCATGATAATCTGAAGTGTTCAAAAGTTGATTTAGTCACTGGTCTTGGCCCAGAAATTTCACAGGTAGACTCAGTCTTCTCTCTTGACTCTCCCACCCCCCCCCTTGAGTGATATATGGCAAAGAAGGAAAGAAGCAGTCACTTTCTCTCTGTCATTCGCCTCTCTTCCCTCCTGTAGCATAGATAAACAATGCGAGTGACAGTCTCTCATCACTCAAGAGGCTGAATCTCTGGCCCTGACCCGATAACATCAAGTGTGTGTGTCACCTGTCAAGTGGCTTCTGTCATACTTCAGAGGGAACTCAAAAACAAGACTCTGTGTGTGTATGTGTGTGTGTGTGTGTGTGTGTGTGTGTGTGTGTGTGTGTAGTTGATTGGGGGATGGTGCTGTGGGTTTGAGAGTGCCGGTTGGCATGCAAGCGCAGGCCTCTTTAGGCATGAGTGGAGTTGAGAGTGGCAAAGTGGGGGGATGGTGCTTGTAAAGGTATACCAGGAAACTGAGAAAGAAGGAGGGGGAGGCTTAATGACCCAAATGAGAAGGACTTGTGCAGACACTGTGAAACTATCTAATTTTGTAGGCTCTGCTAGTCTCATTCTCATGTTCAGAATGGGCAGGGTGATCTGGGAACGCAATTATTTTCACCTATAAAAGGCAACATATGCCAAGATCATAAAAGTTCTTATTGGACAGTAATTTATTAAAGCAAGTCATAGAAATGGAGAGAGGTAGGGCACAAGCTATAATATGAAGGTGTCGTTCTGCTTCTCATTAAGGGCTTGAGTGTCAGTGAAATTCAATACCCCAGGTGCCTGACAGAGGAGGGATAGATGAGCTAAGATCTTCTCTCTTTATAAGATCCTGGGGAAATGGAAACATTTACTGCAGCCACGTCATGTCAAAGTTCCATTCTCGATTCATTTTCTGCGTTTCACTGTGAACCTATATGTATTCAAGTGTATAATTATGCACACTTGCATCTCAGTTCACAGGCACATGGATCCTTGGTGTATTTATTTTTTATTTTTATACAAAACATTCTCTCCATCATGCAGCTTTTTCAAAGGAAGGTATCTACTGTAGAGCTTTGAGACTAACAATGATTTACACCCTCCAAGCGACACACAGCTGCTACTAAGCAGAACTGGCATCCTCTTAAATGGATGAGTGATCTGAGACTGTGTGTTTGTTCCTATATTGCAAATGTTTAAATCATTGTTGAGCTCTGAATGAGCAATAATAAACCATCATTGTGATCCTCACAATACTGAATGATGTGGATTAGCCAATGGGGAGCAGATTGTATTGAGGAACTTATCAGCATCTTCTCATTATCTAATACACAAAGTGCAGGGGGAGAAGATTACGTCTGTGGCACATTTTACCCAGAACAATGGGAGCGTGTGTACCTCTGTTCATTTGTTGCTCAGAATGAACAAGGCAGATATATGCTATTGTCTGAGGTTATTGTAATGGTAAAATACAGTTTTTGTTAATGTAAATGATTGTAAATGACTCTTCTTTCAGACAAGAGCGTGGGTTTTGTATCCTTTACCAAGATAAATACCATCACAAATGAGGCTGGACAAAACAAAAGCACAAGAGAGGGAAACAGGCAATTGTGATAGAGGGAGGGAGGGTTTTATGCACGCCTATTGTGTAATGTCTGGCAACGTTTTTGCATGTTTGTTGTCGTCTTTCACACTGACAACCACGTTCTGACAACAGTCACACTCACACACACAATAATGTTACAGGCCTGGAAATGAAAGAGAAACACAATATATACATAATATATACATAGATAAATATGTTAAAAAATATATACATTAGTAACATGTATATATTTACATAACCATTATATTTTATACCAGATACATCTTTTGAATGATTGATTGATTTTGAATGATATCACTAGTCTTTTACCAGTTTATCTACATCTTTCTTTTCTCCTCCCTTCCTTCCTTCCTTTTGCAACATTCAAGAGCATTGAAGAACCAAAATAATTATCTAAAAAGTGATGCTAAAAACACCTTTATTGTGGTAATACCAGATACAGGTTTTACTAGAATATTGCTGGTTTGTTGATCTGCAAAAATACGTTTGTAAAGTGCTAAGAAGCCCATGTTAGCTGGAAGCATGTGCCAATGCAGGCACTGATTTGCATTGCAACTTTCTACTCTTACCTTGACTATTTCAACAAAGTTTGTGCTATCATGAACCATCCAATCACTAAAAATAAATCACTGGATTATGCCGAACTCTGAATGTGTATTGACATGATGTTGAAAGACGTTTCCTTTTCGGTAACTTCTAACTCTATATTTTCCCATAACCTCTGTGTTCTGTTCAATCACGTATTGATGTAAACTTGGTCAAGGTTGTACAGACCAGCTGGTCAGCCTGTCGAACATGTCCAGATCATGTCTGCTGAACTGTCCAGAGAACACAGAAAGCTCTAATCCCTTTTTTGCATTGGAATCAATGTCATATTGATCACAGACTAATTATTTCATCATACTAGTATTAATACAGATGGAATTTATTTCTAGATACTCATTTGTTATATAGAAGTAGTGTAGTAGTGCAAAGGTAAACACACAGGAAGTCCTGTCATTGATCCTGCTTTCATCTCATCTCTCTTTTTGAAAGGACCAAATGAAGCAGGCGATTTGAAGTCCAGCAATGAACTTCATTAGTCACAGGCATGCACACTTGAACATATACATCCACATACAGCACACACACACACACACACACACACACACACCTTCTCATATATGGACACACACATGCACATATTCACACATGCATACAGCCCCTTGGACATGTCTCATTAAATTCAGGTGAGCAGATTAATTAAAATGATATTTAAATCCCTCAGGACTATAATCTGCACTACTGGTGTGTATGTCTCTCACACACACACACAGGTATGGCAGCAAACATTGCATAGGAATGGGTGGTGGGGGACAAGATGTGTAATTTGCAGGTAAGCAGAAACATTTGTGTGACCTGTATGCACAAGCAAGGACATCTATGATACCTGAGTTCACATTTCCATACTATTGTGAGAGACAAAGTGAGAGAATCACACGTGGAATTAAAATGTTTTGAGAGTGAATAGGTTTTCAGTGCAAAGCCTTTTATGTTGAGCTGATTTGACCAGGTGTGTCCCTCCTCAAACCCAGCATCCACTCAGCCGGCTCATGCACAGCACTGACCTTATCTGCAGTTGTGATTGGTGGACCAGAGGAATGATTTGTTAGCCTTCTCTTAATTCTTAAATAACTTCACTGATTGCCTGGCACTGTCGTATTTTCAATGGCTCTGCTGATGTTGATGAATTAGAAAGGGAAGAGGAGAAAAAAGGCTTATAGTATCACTATGTAAATGACAAAATGAAATTATATAAAATAAGGGCTGAATTTGATGTTCTCAAACTAAGAGAAAAAATTTATTTTGGCAGGTGAGTCTTAACATTTTGCATAAAACAAAACCACTTAAGCCTATGTCAGTGCACTGTGACACTTGGCGTACACGAAAGGTGAATCAGCCATCGGGAGAGTAGCTGACATTAACTTAGTAGTATCTGTATTCTAGTTCTCATGGGATGTTTATATAAATGATATCAAGAGAATGTCACCGCATACTAAAACACAGAGGACGTACACTGTAGGTGTTGTGTAGGAGGTGTGTTTCACATACACTCCCCTACTTTCCTACCGATCAAATGCAGATAAGAAGGAACTTTGAGCTGGTTTGGTATATGTGTCTATTATCAAATAGGAAATGATGACAGGAAGTGTCAGGTATACATCAAATTAATTTCTTTCTTCATCAAATTAGTTTGCTTTTGTTGTTTTCGTTTCGGTCACCGCATGTATTGTATTCTCAAAGCATAGTGTGTAGTGGACATATTCTTCCTTTAAAGCTCAGAAAAAGCTTTGGAGTGGACATGAAGAAAGAAAATGAAGAAAGAAAGAGATTAAATGAGAATAATAAAAAAAAAAAAAAAAAAAAAAAAGAAGCCATCAACTGCCATGCTGTGGGCCCTCTCCTGATCTTCACCTGCCGGAGAGGCAAATTGCATTAGAGAATGGCATGTCATTCATCTGGGCCGTACTTGGAGGATCATTTAGCTAATTTAATGATTAATAAGTTTAACACCTCTTAATAATTTCATTTGGCCCTGTGATTGAAATCCTGGCGAGCTGGGCTGAGCGCAGTGGGAGGCAGATGAGGATGTCTGGGACTGAGACTGTCTGTCTGGGACTGAGCAGAAGGAGAAAGAGAGAGAGAGAGAGAGAGAGAGAGAGAGAGAGAGAGAGAGAGAGAGAGAGAGAGAGAATCTCCCTGAGGACTACACATCAGTCTATTACCACCATGACCTTTTCCCTCCACTGGATATGCCATTAGAGAGGAAATCTGAAAGTAAAGCCTTGATTAACATAGTTATCCAACATGTTGAAAGAAAAATGGAAAAGAAAAAATATGTTCCTTCATTAGGAAAATGTTCTGCATTATTAATGTTAGTGAAGCTGTGGACCTTAGAGCATTAAGGAGTCTTGGTTTAACCAGAGGTGATCACTGTAGACTCACAAAGTATATACTGTACAACATGATTTTACAACAGTGTGACAGAAGGATTTACTGGAAACCTTCAGACTAATGAATCTGCAGTTATTCAACCTTAAGTCCTGTTGAAAAAAAAAGAAAAACCTTGACATTTAGTCCAATTTGTCTTATTTCTTTCTGAGTTATGACCTTTTCAAATGTTTCCTGATCATGTCAAACAACATTGAAATACATACGTAAAAATCCAATTTTAAAATAAAAGTGATTACAACGTTGCATATTGTAGCCATTTGAGTGTGTTCATTTTTCTAGCACATACTTTTCCATCGTTGACACACCACAGAAGTACTGTGTGGTTGCATTAGCATGTCAGTTCTCACAATCTAACAGCTCTGACAAGGAGAATTAGTATTTTCTCTCAGTTAGGTAATAGTGCTCTCCACTGAAACTCATGACAATGTTTCGGAGATGAATGTGAGCAGATTGAGCTACGAGTTGTGGTAAGATTACAGTCAGACCTGATCACAGCGCATTGACAGATACCGTGTAGGTGGGATGACTTCAGCTCTGAGCCAAATGCACGCACACACATGCAGTTATTTTACAGATATACACACACACACACACACAATCCAGCTCAAGAATAGCACACCTCTCGCTCCTGTTGCAGTTTCACCTCAAAAGTCACATCTCCACATTTCTCAGTTCTCACAGATTCGTCCGACAGCAGAACAATGGTCACAAGCTGAAACCAAACAATATCACTGGAGCCTGCACGCCTGAGGGTAGCAGCCACTCAATATACTTGTTAGATCTTAAATATCCTACGTCCCGACAGAGAAGCTATTAAAAGGCACCTTGCACTCTTGCTTCTTTTTTCAGATTGGATCACAGGAAAACACTCACAGAATGCTTTGATGTGCAACATGGGAAAGAACCATGTTCACCATAGCATTAAATTCAGATTGGATTTAAATGGGACTTTGCCCCTTCTCACCTCGGTGTCTACATCTCCCGATAAGCTCATTTGCTGTGGTACATGTCCACTAACTAAACAGCCTCCTCCTGCCTATCCAAATATACAGTGACCTTGTCCCGTTCTGCTTAGGACCATGCTCTCTTCCTCATCCCCATCGTACTCCTCCTGACCAGTGCCACACAAGGTCATGACAGATCCTCCCATGTTCCCGTTCATCTCCTCAGAGAAGCAAGCTCAGTGGTGTTTACGTGAATGCAGAGCTAAACACAGAAAGACCTCCAGACAACCTTGGAGGGCCTGTTTCAATCTATAGAGCCAGCAGGTGATGCTTATCTCTGGTATGGCAGGAAGGAGTCCTCCCTAATTGTGTGAAGCCACAAATTGTCATGGTGGACAAAGAGAGTCTATTACGTTCATGATATAAGGTTCAGCTGAAGTAAACCAAAGACTGTGCCATGTGTCAAAACCAAGCCGGCTGCCATCAGCTGTGTGTGTGTGCCTCAGACACATGTGCCACAGAAATGAATGTAACATAAACAGTGTCTTCAAATTTCTCCACTGATACACACACTGTTGTTTTCTTATACAGCTAAGAAAGAAACACAAAGGAAACCAGCTACGCCAAACAAAGCACCAACAGTGTGAAACTTGGACCATCTCCTTTTTTTCTTGTTCTTTCTTGTAAAAACTCTTTTCAACATCCCACAAAATTCTTGGCCTGCAAAGTTAGTCTTGTCTTCAAAACAAACTGGTTTGTCTAAAACATGCAGAGCCCTGTAGCGAGACACGCAGAGAGGAAATGGCTATCATCTCTGTGATGATTTTGGTTGGACACCGGCACACATTATGTGTGTGCTTAAAAGCATCGGTGAAACTCAAACCTGTTCAAAAACTACTTAGGAAAATAAACGTAGCTCCCATTCCAAATAAATGTCTGTTTGAAATTAAATGTTGGAGCAATATTTTGGCTTTGGTTATAACCTGGAGAAAGAATGGAAAACATTTTGTAAATGGACTTTTCAAAGAAGTGGGGGCTCAGGGGAATCTCACTTGGAGGGTGGTGCAGATCAAAGGTTATGCACTGCCTGTTTGTTAGGGCAGACTACCAACAGCCACATAACTCTGGCAACAGCACCCTTTCACAACAGGGTGCACCTGGAGAACACTAAGGGCAATGTTTTGGCTAGAGACGTCTGCAGCTTTGCTTTCAACACCTTGCTCCCCCTTTTCTGAGACTGAAGCAAAGGCTAAAGAACATTAGCGCGAAGTCACTAAACTGCACACAACATGTATAAACCTATAGACATGTAATAAAATACTGAATGCATGCACGTGCAACAATGGACACTGCTTTTTTATGTGTTCACGAGCAGGTACAAAATGAAACACATACACACTCTTGCTGATTTGTGTTAATTGCCATTTATTTGGGGTAATCATTGCTAAGTTTTAACTGAGTCCTGTTGAAGTGAGGCCACGGGGGTTAATAAGTATTTCATTTAGCAATTATTATTCTATCAGCAGCTTTTCCTCTTCTGATTGGTGTTTATGGGCGATGTACTCAAGTTGGTGTGGCTGCCCTGGGTTTTTTTTTTAGTTACTTATTTCTGTTTTAATTGCCTGCTTCCACCTGTAGAGAGAGGAGTGGAGAGGTTTTCCCCTCTCACTGACGAACACAGTAGGCTTTGAGATGTCAGCCGCACTCTTTAACAGGCCAATGACAGTTTCCTCCTGTCACAACTCTGACTTCCTGTACAAACATAACCTCATTAAAACTGCCACCCTGGTCTGTGGGCGGGCCTCCTGGTCCTCCCCTCCAATTAAGAGCAGTAAGGGCTGTCGCACTGACAACTCCCACTTTGAGTTAAAATCCAAGCGCTCTAGAGGCTAACGCCATGTGTCAAAACATAATTATGATCTCACCCATACCTCTGTCCAAAAGAATAGGAGTGTGAGAGAGAGAGCGTACGAGAGGGTGAATGAGAGAGAGGAGGGGAGGTGGAGAGAGAAACAGCGGGCTTGGGGTCGGCGAATTGAAGCAGTGGAGGGAATAATGAACTGAGAGGGATAATGAGAATATCTGACCATAGAACGTTTTATCACCCCTCCCCCACATGCCTGTGTCTTCAAAATAAAGTGTAATATTTATTCTTTGTACATCTGGATGGGGCAAGGGCATGTTCATCACATGTCTGTTGACGCTGGTTCCTCCCAGCAGCAAAGGTTAAGTTCAAATGCTGAGCAGCCACAGCCTGCTTGTGTAAAGGATTTCTGAAGATGATGTGCTACCACTTATTCACCTTGTTATCCTTTCACACTCACAGTTCAACACACACCTTTTACTCTCACAATTCAATACACACACACAAAAATAGACACATACATGTGTGTGCTATGCAATCAATCCACTCCCTCTAAACTCTTAGCCCAGCATGAAATGTGAGCCATGTTTTGCATGCCCGGTCCCCCAGCTGATACGGGTTACCCCATTTTTATCCCAGAGGACAGAAGGCAAAGATGAGGAGGGTGAAGAGAGGGCAGGATGCAAACGGAGGTGACAGAAGAATGTGACACTAAAGGCCACCCCCTGTCTGCAGTGCACAGCGTCACAGCAAGGCCTCAGTGACCCAGTAACAGGACACTGCAGGGGCCAACACACTGCAAGCTGTGCCTACTGTCACAGCTGCCAGTCAGCCAGGTTTGATAACTGACAAATTATGTTATTTATGTACCCCACCATGTGAACTTCACACTGATAAGGGCTCTGTAATTAAACCTCCATTTTAGCAAATTAACAATGCAATTATTGTGAGTTGTAATCTAACGTGTGCCAAGATCCTTTTGGCTCTAAGCGGAGGATTTCCTCTCTTTCATTAGAATTTTGAACAACCACTCCCCAGTTTTTTGTCCTTTCCTTCGCTCGTCCTGTATGATGGGGGGCAAGTTGGGGCTGGAGACAGAAACAGACAGGTGTTCAGGTGTGTGATGGTTGACATGCTCACACAGCATGCGTTCATCACAGGGAGGAGACGTGTTTGACAGCAGCGACTCCCTGACCATGGTTACATTATCTCTCGGAGTGCTGCTGAAGGTCAGGGGAGAGCCTCAGCTAGCGAGCAAAATCAAACACTTGTGACAGTGGTGCCAAAAGACTAAATTAAATGGGGTTTTTTAATTGCTCTGAGTTTTGATTTATCTTACATTACATGACTATCTTATTTAGAAATGTTACCTTTAGTGGATACAGACAGGAACTTTTAAGAATGATGATCAATATGTGACATTTGCATACACAAATCATCTAGTCTGCTAACATGTTCACTATGTACTGTAATGATGGTGATGCACTCCAGATGGTAGTACTAATAAACGCTAACCTAACCCACACTTTATAAAGAAAATTGAGATAATGTGGTGTCACTCCGGACACATTAATCTCATTACATTTACCAAAGTTAACCAGCTTTTATCTTTCCTAGACTAGCATGCATTTTACAGTAACGGCAGGCATGCAGTCACAGCTAACATGATAGTTGGAGTGAGCATATACTGTATGTGCATGTGTTCATGTGCCCTATTGGATTCCTGCACTGTGTTCCAACTGGCAATTGATGAAAGGATACATCAAGTTAAGTGTGTCTGTACATTAGGAAACAAAGGCATAGGGCACCTCAAACCTTTTATTTTTAGGGTTTGTTCCTTTATTTAGAACAGCTGAAGAGAGACAGGAAATGGTGGAAAGAGAAGGGGGATGACATGCAGCAAAGGGCCTCAGGTCCGATTCAAACCTGCCCCGTTGGCAAGGACTGAGCCTACATGGGGCGCGTGCTCTACCAAGTGAGCTAAAGGCCGCCCCAGGACATCTCAAATCTTAACCCTCAGTTAGAACAAAGGAATGAATGTGGAAAAGACTCACACAACAACCTCATTTGCAAAAGTAAACTGAAAGTGACCTTGGGAGGAGCCTCACAGAGAAGGATCCTGTTCCCAGCATGTTATAAGCAAGCAAAGGCTGCTGAGATGAGTCAAACAATGCTTAAATGTTATCAAATTGGCACATGAATGAAGTCCAAAGAGTAAAGTCCAAAGAGCGCAGATCAGAATTGGCATGGGATAAAATATGTCCAGGGTGGACAATGAAAAGGGGAAAGATAAGATAATTTAAGGTCAGCAGCTCAAGTGTTCAACCTCATAGTGAAATGCCAGTCAGAGGTAAACTGCATAATAAAGTAGCTCCTTCATCTCCTTGGTATTAACAGTCTAACTTGGCTGGAAACGGAAGACTGCTCAGATTAAATATGAAATATTTGTCTGGGATACATGAATTATATAAAGCTTGGCGCAATGAAACAATTATCTACTCATTTTGGTTTTTCTTGAGTGCTGGTCATTTTTGGTTGAATATCAACAAACCAAGCAGAGCAAAACAATAAACATTAGCTGAATAGAGATGTCAGTTACAGTGGCTACAGAGCCATTATGTAGCATTCCCCCTAGGGTAGCAGTGTGACTGGGGGGGGGGGGGGCAGGGCACTGGGATAAATGGGCCTAGTGTTTGTAATGGAGAGGAGTGTGGCCGCTGGCCAGGGATTTGAGTTAGCAGGCCTTGTCCTGGAGAGGAACACTTCACACTCTGCCAACTGGGGCTGCCCGTTCAGGGAATGGCATTGGGAGACTTCTCTTTTCTCCCATCTACTTATCCTTGTGTGTGTGTGTGTGTGTGTGTGAGTGTGTGTGTGTGTGTGTGTGTGTGTGTGTGTTTATTGTGGTGCGAGAGTGTGTGCATGTGCACTCACGTGTTTAAGGGAGAGTGATTAAGGAGAGGCTTCTGGAGCACGCTACTCGGTCCTCCTCCTCTATGTAGGCTGACAAAGAAAGCGCTGCCCTGGCCTGTTCACAGCATTTCCACCTTGAGCTGCGGGGTAGCCATGGTGAACTGAAATGCCACATAGTGGGAGATTCTATATTGGACTTTAAACAATCAATTTTAACCATTTGTTTTCAGAAACAGGCAGGCCAGTTGGATTTTACCTTTACGCACACATGCACGCATGCAAGCAACACAGGAACACAAACACACACACACACGCTAATTGATGTAAGTGAGTGAGCGTTTGGAGCGGGTGGACAGGTCTGGCTGAGTGGACGGTTTCACGCGTTCATGCACTGCTGCTCCAGCAGCATAATGAGGTGTGACGCATCAGACTAAGTGGCTAATGGGGTGTGAAGTCATTAGAACACTGCCTGTATCCCTCTAGCCCTCCCTGTCTCTAACTCCATCTCTCTATGCAACTCTATCTCATCTGTTTTCAGTATCAACACACTCCCTTTCCATCTATTCCTTTTTTTTGCAATCTCCTTTCTTTTTTCATGCCATGACAATCAGTTTTGTCTATCATGTCATCATTGGCCATGTCATTGTATGCTGTCAGAATCTTGTCTAGTCTTACTTGTCATCTAACCTTTTTATTTATTTTTTTGTACACAGTAAACAATCTAAACAACCAAATCTGCTAATAAACTATACATGGGATTAACTCTAAAAACAACAAAACACATTTGTTGCAAAGTGGCTGACAATATGAATAGCATTAGATAGCGCCAAAGTTAAAGCTAAAAAAAAACTGTACAGTGAATAAGATACAGATGACAAATATAACCCATACAAAAAAACAGACATATGAGCGTTTGAACATGCATGAGCAAAGGGCGATACACATGGAGAAATAAAAAACAGTGAGGGGGAGACTACCATCTGTTCCCTGGGATCAGACATAGCTGTAAACAGCTTTAAGAATAGAGAACAGACTGAAGACAGTGAAACTTAATATCTTTGTCCTGCTGTCATTTTCGTATTTTTGCTCCTTCTAATCCTTGGTTCACTCTTGCTCACTAGGGCACAGACGTAGTCATCACTATGTGCCCTGTGACCCGCTGCAGCAAACCAAGACATTAAGAAAAACGGCACGAAACAAAAGGCCTGCAATCGTAAAAAAAAAAAAAAAAAAAAGATACTTTGCTGCGTTTTCAATACCATGTCCAGCTTGCGGTTTAAATATATTATTAATTAGGTTTGTTACTAACGTAATATGAGTGGAACTTTATGATGTAAAGTGGCCATATCACACAACTATATTTAGCAATGTCACTGTATACAACTACACACACGTACTGTAGAAAGACATACTCTCCTTTAAAAGGTCTGAACAAAAGAGGTACATAGGAAGGGAAGACGAAAGTTAAAGGAGAAAATGAACAATGCTGTCATAATGAGAATATTATGAGAATATTCAAAGTTAACATGATCATGTCCACAAGCCCAGTAAAACTACGTCTGTGTGTTAACATCTCTCAATCTGGTCAATTATGCTGCGAGTATAAACCATCAGCTGTGCAGATTTAGCAATCTGCAAATGCAATTGTACAGAGTTCATTTTGCAACAAAGGAACTCAGCTTGTCCTGGTTTCCGCTGTCTCTGTTAAGTGTGCCTGTGTGTGAGAGAGCACACCTGCAGCTGTGGCACCAGCCCTCTGCGTTATTTCATTAACCTTTATACAGAACAGTGCATGTACAGATCCTTCCCAGCGGATTATAAGCAGTAGTCCTCCCACACATCTACTGAAAGTTACAGTTGCACTGCGTAAAAGTTTAAGGGGATAATCTAGAAAATTCTTGTTTTCCTAGATTTTAGGTGCAGCTTTTGTGATACCCGTCATTGCTTTCGTGGTTTGCACTCAGTGTTGGCACTTGCCCAACATAAATAGCGATACTCAGTGAAGACTGCAACTGCTAAACAATAGCCAAACCCAACAGTACTATAGAATGAGCTGTAATCACTCTTTATGGTCCTCATCTGTAGAGGATTTGTTCCTCATTAAGAAGTGCCACTTGTACTGTAGTTGTTTAGAGAACCTAATGTTTCATATTTTAAAGCTGAAGTTTATTACATCATTTATTATTATTATTATTGTAAGTAATAATAGTTAATAGTAAAATGTTTGTGGACACTGTCCTCTACTATCCCTTACTCTTTATCTCGCATATAACAGTTTTTCACGAGCAAGTGTATTGTAAAAGAGGTATGTCCTTTAGCGAGTAAACAGGGAAATGATGAAATAGGAAATCTGATTTGACAAATAAACAAAGGTCCACAAAAAAGCGTATGTGGCCTGCACTGACTCAGAAACCCCAAAGCTAGACCCTCTAGGCTGGTCTAGCTTTATAAAGCTAGAAAGGTATAGTGTGTGTGTGTGTGTGTGTGTGTGTCTGCATGTGTACAGCCACACACATGCAAGTCCGATAGCGAGAGCGAGGAGAGAGAAGTCTCAGAACGCGGTGAAACATCATATTCCCTCGACAAAGGCAGACACTGTCCCCAGGCACTGATACAGGTTAACTTTCACTTTCTATCATATAACAGTGAGGTCAGGGGA
Organism: Sander lucioperca; assembly: GCF_008315115.2. Classification (NCBI taxonomy): domain Eukaryota; kingdom Metazoa; phylum Chordata; class Actinopteri; order Perciformes; family Percidae; genus Sander; species Sander lucioperca. Next base: position 18,746,108 of record NC_050175.1, read on the forward strand.
TTTGATAGGAGAATCTGATTCCACACCAGACCATGGTGATAGCCCTTCCCATGGAGCATGTATCCTCCCACCAGGGAGAAGGATATAACACTGACAGGCCTGGAGCTCTCATAGACTGGAGGAATCAACAGTTTAGTGCTCCAGACTTCTCAGAACTCCCATCAGACCTCATCAGCATCTCACGGTTGGTCTCTTTAAAAGGACCATACCAGTGCTTGTGCATGTCTTAGCCCATTCACCACATTACACATATTCTCTACCTCACAAAAAATATATTTTTTAAAACAACTATGCTGTGTTTTAAAATGTGAATGTATTTTTCTACCATGCCAGGTGTCTATTGGTTGTCATTCATTTCTGTACTGTATGAAAATGAATTAGCAGCCTTTCTCAAGTTGTGTGTTCCGTCACAGGAAACATCAGGTCTGCTTTTGTTTTTGTCAATGTTGTCATATTGTTATTAGGTTACACAGTGTAGATTTTTCAAATAAACTTGTACTTTTTAGCATTTACTACTAGGGTTGGGTACTGAATTCTGTACTTTTACCGGTACCGACCGAATCACGTCGGTATTACCGAGTAATGGTTCACGTAAAATCAAATGGTGCCAAATTTCGGTACTTTGCTTGTTTGTTTGTTTGCCAACTTTGACATCCCGCAGCATCCCGCCGTGTTTTCCTCCTCACATGCTGCTTGGAGAGCTCACAGGCCGGCCAGACGTTAATATCATCCCCATTATTATTATTGTTAGCTGCCGCTGATTCTGGATGTGAATTAGCCTGTGAGGCATTCAGGTTTATTCAGGCAAGTTTATAAAGGCTGGAGGTAGGACAAGACTCGACAACATCCCGTCTGATATTTACTGGGTTTGTTTGTGAAATCACCGTCGCTAACGCTGCAAATGATATGATTTTGTACTTGGGACATTTTCAGTCCTCTTATACCTCTGTGGACAGCTGTTCTTCATATAAAATATGTCTATACATGATCACATAAAAGGAAACACATCATCTGAAACTAAATTTAAAACGTTTTTCAAAATACTGCTATTGTTTACGAGATCTATAGATGTCTCTGGCCCTCTTGCTCAGAACAAACACTATTGTTTAAAAAGATTTTGAGCTTTGCATCTACGCGTTATTCTTGCTCAGCGATTATACCAACCATCTATTTTTCAACACCACAGCTGTGGTATTCCTGTGAGCCAGCCAAGTTGGGGTACATATTTGTCTAAACATTATTCACTTACATAAGCACAAGACTGCATTTCCTAACTAAATAAACAAAACCAATTACATTTCCAGTCCAGTGCACCGCCTACTACCAAGGGCACAATATGTGTCCTTTAGCAATGCACAAAATGTTTTACAGGGGGAAAGAAATCCCTTATGTTATTTGATTGTCCTTGGACATTTGAATCCAGGTTTGCTTACCAGTATATGCACACATTTCACAAAAAGACAAGCATTTGGCAGAAGTTACACCATTGTTCCAATGACAATGAACACAAAACTAACCACCTCTTAATTCACACTAATTAAGTAATTGTAAAATCTAAAACCTGTTTACATTGTTATGAAATCCAACACAACAGTCTTGTAATAAACACTACTTTTGTATTTAATTTTTTGAATGCATTTTGTGTTTTTCACGTTTGTAATATTGTGCTCTTTCACATACAGTATGTAAATAAAACAAACTTTTATAAATATCTCACCACCACCTTAGAATATTGTCTCAAGTCCTATCATATTGAATCAATAAAAAACAAAAGTAGAGCAGGGCCTGTACCGACTAAAAGGTTTCTACATATAAGAATAAAACAAAAAAACTGAGTAAAACACAGTGATGACTGATTAATTGATATAGCAGCTAACTAGTTAGTACCTACATAAATGTAGGTACAATACGTAAAGCTAGGGAATAAGGGGATAATAATCTGGGAACTTAAAAATAATTCATACTGTACGGGTATTTTAGGTATTTTTACAGGCAACCAATAGCACCAAATTCTAAATGAATACTAACCATGGGGCATAGGCGTCGATTTCGGTGGGGACGGTGGGGACGGTGGGGACGGTGGGTATGCGTACCTACCAGATTTCGTCATAAGTCATTTGTACCCACCACTTTTTTTGAAAACCTCGAGCTCAATTTAGTTTAAAAAAAAAAGTCCACAACACATATAATTCTTGAGCGACAGATGCCAAAAAATCCACAACAATCTTTATCCCCACAGGGCAGGCACAGACACAGCCGCTCTGCTGCTGCGCTGGCTGCACCCTTCTCTGTTCACAACACTGCCTGTCAGGAGATTAACGTGAAAAAAAAGCTTAACGTGGTTTAATGTACCTAAACAATGATCAATGATCACCACATTTATCATGGCCATATCTTGTAATGAACACTTAAGTCTGTCAAAAGAACTAAACCGAAATCCAATGATTATATAAGTTATCTCACATTAGCGTTGTCTTCTTCATTGGTGCCTACGGCGAGGAAAAAGCTTGTACCTAAACAATGATCAATGATTACCAAATTTCTCTCTCATATTGCTCCTCATAACCACTGAAAACTGTCAAAAAATCAAACCAGAAATGTGGTGATAATTGATCAATGTTAAGGTACATTAAACCACGTTAAGCCTTTTCATGTTATGACTTATAAAGCCCATGAGAACCGTAAGGAGTCAACCCACAGCCGCTCCGCTGCCCTGCTGAAAATATGAATCAGAAACACTTAATGTCAGATAACGTCCATAATAATTGGAGTTTGGGTTCGATTTTTTGACAGTTTTTAGTAGTTATGAGGAGCAATACGAGAGAGAAATTTGGTAATGATTGATCGTTGTTTAGTTACATTAAACCACGTTAAGCTTTTTCCTTACATAGGCTCTAATGAAGCAGAAACGCTTAATGTCAGATAACGTCCATAATAATTGGAATTTGGGTTAGATTTTTTTGACAGTTTTCAGTGGTTATGAGGAGCAATATGAGAGAGAAATTTGGTAATCATTGATCATTGTTTACGTACATTAAACCATGTTTTTATTCATTAGTAAGCTACAGAACAGCGTCTTTCAAAACATGACCTGCGCGAAAGAGAAAAAAAAAAAATTAATGCGTCATTGTACCCAGCACTTCTGGAAATGTACTTCCGAATGCTTCTCTGTCCCCAGCACATTTCAAACCAAACTGACGCCCATGCCATGGGGTCTGGCTCAGTACTACACATCATCACATACTACACCACATTTCATTTTTAACACACTCCAGAGCAATCCATGTGTAATTAGATCAATACTCACATTTAACTATTTAGCTTTTAATATGAAAAGATTAGAGGTGTCCCCAAAAGGATTAAATGTTCATTCGAGGACCACTGGCGTGTGGCCATAACTCTTGAAAGGATTAAGTAAACTAATTAAGAAGAATTTACATCTGGAGCTAATTAGGTGTATACATTTAGAGACTTGGAGAGATCCAGAAGGTCAGGGTTTTGTTTTATCCTTCTTTTTTTACCATTCAAATTGATTAAAATTCTCTGCTTTTAAATTGTGGTCCTATGTAGTGAGGAAGATGATGACAAATCAAATTAAATTAAAGGAAGTATGGCTGAAACATAAAAATGTCAAACAGGGCAAAAGGAAACCCTTATGGATGAGGTGGTGCGGTAGTGGGGATTATGGAGGAAATAACAAGACTTATTAGTTGGTACGCTAATACCGGCCCTAATGGCCTCAGCCCCTGTTGGAAGTGTTTGGTCATCTGTAAACAGCCACTGCTGTGGAGCAGGTGTGTAGCCATATGCAGTGTGGCCTGGGAAGGAGAAAGACAGGAAACTGGGGCCTCATTAAACTGGTGCTAAACCAGGTAAGCAGCAGTGCTCAAAAGGCAGTACCATCAGGGGACAATTTCAAGCCAAAATATTGGAAAATGCCTAAGCAATGCATAGGGCTGCATCATTCAAAAAAATTTGATACCGATGCCGTGTTTTCAATACCAGTTCCTGAACGATACTTTTTTTCAATAACAATTTTATAAAATCCCTTCAATTTTTTGAACTTTACACCTTTTCAACACACACTGTCAAGCCTCTAAAAATACAACAACATACACACGTGAGCCCCGTCTCTGTGCATAACGTACTGTAGTCTTTTTCCTGCATGCTTCTACGACGTGTAACGTTAGAGAGCCAATCACAAGCATTGATAGATCTTGTCTTGTTACAAGCATGCTCTTGGCTTACTGACGCTGATAAGATTTACTCCTTTATGTATTTGGTATTGAATGACAAGGCATTTTCCGATACTCGATGCTATGGCGGCAATTCGGTCGGTGCCTAAAAGTATCAAAGTTCGGTACCCAGCCCTAGCAATGCAATGCAAACAATATGAACGTGCCCTTAATATTTATGAACTTCACATTTATCGTTCTTCAGGTGCACCCTTCATTCTCCCACTCACTTTAGCCATTCCTTTAGCTCTAACTACCAACAGATAGCAGCAATGGCGAATAAATCGCTCTGGCAGTTCCATTATACCAATGGTTCCCCCTTTTATTACATGTGATTCTGTGATGTTCATGGCCAAACAGGCGGAGTGCAATTCACTTGCCATAACAGTCTTACTGTACTGCATATGTGAGTGGAAGGCTCTATAGCCTAGCCATTGCAGAAGGGGTCAATCTCTCAACCCTAATGGCTCTCTTTGGGTCATGTGACTGCGAAGTGCTCTGGAACACTCGTTACAGCATATAGGAGTAGGAAATGATTATCAGGAGGTCAATTTATGCAAGGGAGAGGCAGAATGACAAAGTGAGAGGTCAGAGCTCGCCCATATCTCTAGGCATTAAAGATTGACATGCAGAATCTGAGAAGGCCCCCACGCTGCCTCACTCCTCACCACACACACACATTTCTCCATTTAAATATCTGACAGACGATGAAAGTGCAGCCATTAAAATGTCCGCCAAAGGCTTCAGGAATGAAATGGGGGAGATAAAAGAATTCCCCTGGGTAATCAACAGGGCTATGAATTAGCCAAGAGTTTTAGACGGGGGGGTTAAAGGATCGGGTGCACATTTAACTCATTTGTTGTTCATTCCTTCTGAAAACATCAGTCCAGAGAGGATGCTATAAGCAACTGTATGCTCTCCAACCGATGGTTAAAGGAGAAAGCATTGGCACTTTATGACACTTAAAAAACACCATTCACTCTCTTCTAAAATCCTTTGTACACTTCCCCTGGGTGTAATGCACATGTTATCATGCACACTCTTTCTTTTGGTAAATGTTGGGGTCATTTAGTTTGCTCCTGTGGATCATGGTTCACAGGTTGATGGCTTCCATGGAATGATGGAGCAACCATCAACCCACCATCCTCTAGCCTGAGGCTGGGGTAAAACAAATTTACCAGCATTGAGTGGTTTCCCTTTCTTGGGGCAGACAAACCTGAGATGGTCAGGCAACCAACAGCCAACAGTATTTGAAACATGCAAATTATCTACTGAATTAAAAAAACACTTGATAAGTGCTTATCAACCCTGATGTGCAGCTAAACTCCCCCCATCTGTGTTAGATCCTTTTTATAGATAGTTATAATGTGTATGCATACAGTTTACATTCATAACAGTCTAATCCTGGCTGGGCCACAGCACCAGCTTTATCAAGCGCTGCGGAAGAGGGTCTGGCTCGTCCACACAGCATTCCGGGATGTTACATTACAACACAAAGAAAGCGTAAGGTAACGGACATCCGGCCAAAAAGAGTGAAATCTGGCGGAATTTCCGGTGGCAACAGAGCAATCCCGGAATTAGAACATAGTGAATATAGACTATCAAGCCCTTTACTTACCACTACAACCATGCTTGTAACCAACCTGTACACCAACCCAAAATCAAGTAATCATCTTTGTACAACCATAACCACTGCCATGTGTGACTCATTAACATAAAGCGTGAGAAGATCATTTATGCCTCGACACCACAGACGTAAATAATGATATTATCGTGTGCATTTGCTTTACTTCTGTTTTTCTTTTCAAAATCAAAAGGTAAAACGGTCAGTGGTTCAATGTCACGCTGTCACATAAACAAAGCCAAGGCACTCAGGCAGAACATGTAAACTGCTGAGGGGAATGCGGTCACTTATAGACAACAAAGATTATGAGGAAGAGAGAGACAACAGATAGTGAGAGAGACCATTGCAATATTTTGGGTTTCTAAGGCTGCAATGAAATTGAGTAATATAAATGTATTATTTATATTACTACTAAGGTTCAGTATAGGTTCTTTAGAGATCCTCTGTCACAGCCTAGGTTTTTAAACATCCTTCTGTGTGTGAACACGTTCAACTTCTCCGTGCCTTTTCCTTGGTCAGTAGCTTGAAGCGACTACACAGCTTTGGGGAATTCCTTGCATGTCTTCCAGAGTCAATATTACTGACTTTATTTCCTAATACATCTTTTTCTCTTCCAAAATCACCTGCCTGGAAGTTGTGTTGTCAAGTGCAACTGCTCCTGGTAGGATCTTCTATGGTAAATCTAGGCAGGGGTTTAGAAAATAAGCAATTTGAAGACCATTTTAAAAGAAGCAGAATGAGAACAGAGCTACCTTGCCTAGAACAGCAGACACAAGGCTTACTCCTGGAGCCAGCCTTCAGAGCTAAATAGGTGAATGCCTTGTGTCCTGGCTTGACAAGTACCAGCACATGCAATGTGGCGGCTCCCATTTTAAAAGATGAGAATGTGAATGTGTGTTGTAATGAAACACTGCTCATCCTCTTTGGAAAGCTTAAGACAGGGTACTGGAAAGGAGACTTTGTCTGATTGTGAAATCTCAGAGTCAAAAAAATGTTGGTCTTGGTGGACCAGCTCTTCACCCTTACTCTTTTAATACTGGAGGGGTCATACAATTTTGCCCATCCAATCGATCTGTGTTTGTGGATTTGGTGGAAGACTTACTGTTTCCCTTGGTGTGTCCTGTGAGGTATGCCAGTAAGACATGAATCCACATCCTCAACAATTATTCAAACATGTTCTTAGTGTGTGTTGGGTATTGGAAAGGTTGTGCTTTGTTCAGATTGTTGTATATGATTATGCCAGGTTTAACCAAGGGAATGTCCAGGATAGCCTCAGGATTGCTTTTAACTCTACAGTTTGTAGCCATGTGTGAAGATGTCAGGATGAGTGTCAACACTTCTAATCTGATACTCTTGCACTCTTCCACTGCTGAATAACAGTGGACTTCCCTCTCTGGTTTGGGAGGGAGTTGCTGCCTAAAGTGGAGAGCAGGAAGGATCTTGGGGTCTTGAGTGTAGGCTTTGCATCGTGACAGAACAACTCAGACTGCAGATATGAGTGGCCAAAATGTTTGTTTCTACATCTGGGCTCTCTCCTACAGAAGCTCAACTGGAGGAACTCAAAAGAGTTTCTGGTTTCTTGTTGCCAGGAAATGTAGATGTGTATAGCGGAGCCTCAGCTTACAGTATAATAACATGACAGAGCAAATAACATTATTAAGGAATGCTACTGCTGTTTTCGGTTGGTAAACAAGCATACTGGTTAGAATATGAATTTCTCTATTGTGAAGGTTGGAGGAAGGAGACGTAGATGAGCATACAGCAAAATTGGTCACATTGAAGTTTTATTTTAATTTTTTTGTGAGGCCTTATCATGTTTTAACACCATCTTTCTGTTGTAATGCATAGAGAAAACCATACTACTATCAGATAAAACAGGCTGCAAGGCAATTTAAACCAGACATGATATCATTCAGCGGCTAAGAATGTACACATTGTGTGCCCTGAGCAGTTGTTCCTTCATGGACATTTTGCATAAAGAACTTGTGTGGCTTAGTTATATCAGAGATACAAGAGAAAACTAAATTTCTTTCTGCTGTTTACCATAAAATGAGATTAAAATTTGACTGGCATGAACAGGAAACATGTGATTTACATGTATCAGCTTATGCAATTAGGCCAAATGTGAAGGTCTTCCATGTGTTGGCTGCATGGTCATTGTAAGGAAATTTTCCATCGCCTTAGTTGGTTGTGTTGTCTACTCAATTGTTATTCAATGCAGTCCTACGAATACTTTTTAAGCGTTATGAGAAGTTGCAAAGCTCTCAAAAGCTATAAATAGACACATAATATAATGTACCAAAGTTAGGGAAAATGAATGCTATTCCATGTAGTAATTGCAAGAGATGCATGATAACCACCCAGTGGAAAAAATAGGTCACTTATAAGCAAGTCAGTACTATAGATTACCCTTTATTTGCAAGGAAACTGAGCTTTTAAACAGCCAATAAAAATGTCAGCGATGCTCTGTTGGAGGTGTTTATGCAACAAAGAGTGGTCTCACTATTTATCAGAAGTACTATCTGTGGGGCGGCCTCTAGCTCCTCTAGCTCACCCAGTAAGAGTGTGTGCCCCATGTAGGCTGAGGCCTTTGCAGCGGCCCGGGTTCGAATCCAACCTGCGGCCCTTTGCTGCGTGTTCCTATCCACTGTCACTACAAAATAAAGGGAAAAGCCCCTAAAAAATATCTTTAAAAAAAAAGAAGTACTATCTGTAGTTTACTGGAAAACTGTGTCTCACACACACACACACACACACACACATAGAGCTTGAAATACTTGAAGGTTGTCTTTTTTTCTTTTGTACAGGGCATACAGCTTAATTCTCATTGCAGCATTACCTTTCATATATCAACAGCATAAAAACCACAATGATAGTGTCTCCTCATTTTAAATTTGCTTGCACTAAAATGTGTATAGAAAGAGAACTCATTGAGAAGAAATGAATGAGCACTTTCAGAACCAGTAGCTAAGGTGTTAAAGCTGGAGCTTGTCTCTGGGGTGGGCTGGTCTGATGCTAGCTGTGGAGGATGACTGAGGTGAAGGGGTTAGGAGAGGAGCGAGCACAGCTACAAGGGCCTCTGTCCCAGGCCAGGCAGAGAGCTGCAGCCCTGTGCTGATAAGACTGTAATAGTCCTCCTTAGAGGACCCAGGGCTCCGCTCCCCTTATTAGTCATTTATCACACCTGGCAGCCTCACTGAACCATAATTACTCTTCCCTTATCCCCCCGCACTGTCATGTCCATGAGAGCGAGTGGGGCAGAGGGGGAGGGAGAGAAATAGCTGTGAGAAACAGTGTTCAGAGAGTGGACTGAGAGGACAGAGGAGTTAGAAGGAGAGGAAGGAGAAAGTGCTCTTGAAGAACAGTCATGAAAGGACAAAGTGTAAACTAGACATATGAATAGTATGTAGTACATACAGCAGTGTACCAAATAAGACTTTTTACACACAAGTGAGGAAGGAAAAAAAGCACTCTCACCTTTTTAATACACCATATGCATGTAACGATGGAAAGGAATGTAATCTCACAAATACACCCCTTGCAAACAGACCAGTCTTTGTGCTGCAAATGAGAACCAGTTGTTCTGACCACAGCTCTCCTACTAACTGCTTGACAAGACAGGAATTAGCAAGGTCTACTGGCCCGTTGAGGCAAAAACAACTTTCACATGACACCAATTTATACTTGACTTACGCATTAACATGGAAGGTATAGTTTTAAGTCCACAAGATTATGTATTTACAACACATATAAATAGGGCAGCACGCAACTAATTGCACATAGAAAAATAGACTTCCAATGTATTTGTCAACGCTGTTGCAATTCATTTCAAAATATATACCCACAGTTTTATATGGAGATATGGAGTATAAGACCATTTTAATTAGTGGGCTGGATGGAAGAGTGATGGAAATAGAATCTGTTATGGAAATTAAAAGTGACACCTCAAATCTCTGTATTGGCAGTGGAGAGCCTCCTCCTAATGCCAAAGGTTGTTAAACTTTGCACAACCTCTCCTCCTTTGTCTCTTATAAATACAATGCTAAACTTGTCAAAATCGCTTGCCACACTAACATTTCTTTCACGAATGAGTTACAGGGACATTTTCTCTGCGAAGGGTTTACTTTGTTGCCACGTGCCTGGCTGTCACGAAAGCGCCCTCCTTGACACTGTAAGCAGATCCAGATGTGAGCCACATGCTTCCAATCCCAAACTGAGGCTTGCCTACTACACCCCAAACCACCTAACCCTTAACAATTGGGAATTAGGTCTCACACTCAGTCTGTGGAGTTTCATTGGCAAAATGGTTTCACTTTTTACAAGAAAACAAACATGCAAATACTGTATGTACTCATCATGTACTGAGTTTTGTGACTGGACTCATTTTGCTCCTGACATTTAAAATCATGTAAGACCAAGAACCAGTTCTTGAACTGTAACGTTGCATCTGATTGTGCACTTAAGTTCTAAAGAGTCTGTACACATACACTGCATTTTTATGTAAAACCCCACATATATTCTTGTTCTTCTCCTAACAAAGAGAAGAACAAGAATATGTGAATATACTTTTTTTACAGTTTCAATCACAACAATTATAGGAATATTCAATACCAGAAGAACAGACAATCAGATGAATGTAGACACAATTAAATTGTCAAGGAGGAACAGTTTGAATGCACAGACTCCCTGGATGCCCTGTCCAATCCTGGGCCCAGCACATAATAATCCTGCCAACAGTTGTGTTGTCCTTCACAGATGGGGAAAACACCAGGGCTCACACAGCTAAGTCCAGATGTGTGAAAAGAGGAAGAACAGATATGCTGCAGCAGAAGGGAGGGTAGAGAAAAGTGGGAAGAGAAATGGGATTGCATGAATTTTGCTGTCATTAAAATACCCAACAGATGTGTGAGTCCCAAAGGAGAGACATCTGCGTTCTCTCTCCCTCTTTGTCTCTCTCTCACTCACACACACACACACACACACACACACACTTTTCATCAACAACGTAAGGTGAGAAAATGGAGAATGCTCTTGGCTTTTTAAGATCCGTATTGCTGCCTTCCTCAATTTTAACAGGCATTTTATGGAGCAGCTTCCTTAATAGCCACTCACTTATAAAACAAAGCTGTAATGACATGCAAATGACTCACAGGGAAACACTGTAAAGAGGATGTGATGTATGGGCCGTCTGTGCACCACACACACACACACACACACACACACACACACACACACACACACACACACACACACACACACACACACAAAAAGAACAACCTACAGAAATAGTCTGCTTTTTTCTTTGTTCCCCTATAATTACCAATATAAATGAAATACATTACCTGATGTTTGATACTGTAAAATATATTAGATTGGTGCTGTCCATGCATTTTGCTTAATCTCACAATAATCACTGTGACAAACACCATTGCTCACGTAACTCATATTTCCCTTTGAAAAGTTCTCTGCGAGGAAAGCAGTTGATTGGAGTGTAAAACAATAAATCAAGATGCTAGAGAGACATTCACACAATGCACACACAAATCCATACACACTTTCAGCACGCAGTTCCATGTATAATACAAGAGAGAATCTCTGCATGAGAGAAACAGGGAGCAGATCTCTGCAAAAGTTCTGACCAAGCCAAAGGCTTAACAGCTGCAAATGAACAAGACAAAAAGACAAATAGCAGTTTCTTCTAGTGTAGAATAGAGCTGAGTATTACAAAAAGGTCAATAAAAGGTCACTGCGACCTACCGGCTCCCACATTCATAAGCAATGTGTTGTTGTTCCAGAGGTTTCTCTCTGTCTTGATTTGCACAAGGTGGTATTGCTTTCAAAGCACAAATAAGTCAGTATTAAAAGGCGGGGAGGATGTTACCGCACTGAAAATCACAGGAGCACACTTAAAACATGTTTTGCACGCCATACTCTTTAATTTTTTCCAATTAATACTCCTTAATTCTGTACATGCAGCACTTAGTGTATAGTACTAGTGTATACAGTTAGAATAATCTAGAAATGAAATACTATGTTTATTTTGTCAATAATGGCCAATATGGGATATGTGTGTGTGTGTGTGTGTGTGTGTGTGTGTGTGTGTGTGTGTGTGTGTGTGTGTGTGTGTGTGTGTGTGTGTGTGTGTGTGTGATTACCTAGCTATTCTGCTAAACACCACTCTGGATTAGGGCCTGAGTGGCTGACAGATGAAAAACCCTTTTTCAGTGTTGTGTTAAGGAGACAAAGGATGATTACTGGGCTTAGCTCATTTTGAAGAGTTGAACTGGTTTCCTCTTGAACCCACATGAAAAATCGGAACGCACATTTACTTAACTGATTTGCATAAGATTTATTTGTGCCAGTGCCTATTATTAGCACCATTTCTTGGAAGGACCACCAGCATTAAACATTTTTTACTAAAAGTTGAGTTTACCTGCGTATGGTGGGGAAAATCCCAGTTCATGTAAACAACAGACCCCCACTCTTCACATCTTCTTTTACCTTCCCTCCTACACTGACTTCCCTCAGTTCATCCTCCCTCCTCTGTGTTGATTTAATCTCAAAAAGGTGTGTGTATAAACTGCTCTCGAGCTCCCAGAGCATCTGCATCCTGACTCCAATTAGGAGAACAAACCACAGGGAGGCGTACCCACGATCAGAGTTCAAAGGTCAGCTGACGGGAAGGAAAGAAAAAAGGCAGCAAGACAGACATCAAGTACAGTAAATACAGCGGCAGGGAAAGCCTTCTCTCTACAGTCAAACTGACTGAAATAATCAGTCCCTCTCTGTTTCTCTCTCACGCTCTCGCTTTCACTCTGCATGTCCCTGTCACCTCTTCAGTTGGTTTCCTCTTCCCTCCTCTCTTCCTTGGTTTTGTTCTATTTATGACTTCCTCTGAAATCTCGGCGTCTCTTGCACACTTATGTGGGCCATAAATCAGCCATTGAAAAGGACAGTGGACAGGAGGAGAGAGAGATGGAAAATTGGAGGGAGGCCTTCGCCGTCGTCTGAGCAACTGTTTAAAGGCCCACCTGAGAGCTTTAAAACTAAAACCTGCTGGAAATATTAGCCAACACAGGCAGACAGAAGGTCCAGCAACATGCAGCATTAGCAAACTGTGTTGTGACAATGCTTTGTGACGTTACACCAGACACACACGAGTGAGTTATTAATTCTTCTCTAGGGTGATTTAATTGCAATCTTCATATAAAAGAGCCACATCTATATTTTTTTCCCTGTTAATGTAATGAAATGTTTGTTCGCTGGTGGCCGCTTCCAGTCTGAGCGAGCTTGGACAGAGCAGTTCACCACATGCATGCGAGAGACTTGTATGGGCCTCTGGGGTGATTAATTTTTGAAGTGTGTTGTAAAGAGCTATGAGATCCATAAACAGGAGAGTACACAACAGGCAATCCCTAGATAGTGATGGTCACAACACAGCTCACAAAGCACTGTGGTCAAACCACAGCCAAGCATAATTTCTGAAGCTTACTGTTCAAATCAATAGTGTCTTTAACATATCTGTACACATTTGACAGTTATGTGATGGCATTCTATCTAATGTAATTTTATAAAGGGATCGGTTTCCATTTTTTAACCCAAGTCTGCCTCTTTAATAGTGACATCTTCAACGGCTACAATCATCTGATCTCGATTTTTCTGATGGAAGTTACAGGTGCTACCTTTTCTCTCATGTACATCCCCCCCAAACTCGTCCAACCAGGGTCTCCTTTAAAACAACACAGCGCTCCTTCAAACAATACCCTGCTAATCTCAGGAAGAAAAGAAACCCTTAAAAGAAAGAGAGAGGGGCACTGTTGTTTCATTAATATGCCCCTGAGAGTTCGGTAGCAGTAGCAGAAGAATGAGAGGGGGGTTATCAGCCCTCATCTGTGAGGAAAGCTCCCCCCTTCCCTCGTCTCTTACTAGACTGTGCGTCCATCAGGCCTCATTACTCTAATGGTAGTGGCAGTGATTAAGGCTTCCTGGCTGCAGACCCCTTTGTTTGTTCGCTTGTGTTTTCCCTCCATAAAGTCTTCAGAATGCCTGTGGCCCAGCTCCCCCTCCTCTTGCGGGGATGCAGTGCTGGCAGACCCCCTTGGACCTTGGAGTTATCACGGTAGGGGGATAGAGACAGGTCATCACCATTTGAAGAGGAGAAAGCCAGGAACTGCTAGTTTCCTGCACACATACTGATAATATAGTTAGTGAGGGTATTTAGCTGCAACAATGCACTTCTTGGTCTTTCTCTCTCTTCAAGCAACTTATTATGTGGCTGCATACTGTATGTACATGGACACTGTGTAAAATGTGTGCTAAAATATACGCATATACGCACAAAAACACACACACACACACACACACACACACACACACACACACACTCATGCACAAATCAAATTAATTAAAAAAACTGGAAAACAGCCATTCCCTGAGTAAAAAATAATGGTAATGCAAAAAAATATCAAAATATAGGGTGTCATCTTTTGTTTTGGTACATACACTATATATCTTTGACATCCGTTCAAGTTCAGACTAGGGCATTTGTTGCAGGTCAACCTATCCCCATTCACTGTAAACTATCCAATAAAACAAAAATTACATAAACAGCATTTGGGTTTTAATACTCATATAACACTGTTTCATTTAAAATGTGAAAAGGAATCCCTGGAGTCAGCGGAGCAACAGGAACCAGTTACGTTTGACCTCATCGCCATCCACTACATAAGGGGAAAGTGTAGACAATCATTGTTCTTTGTACGACATTACTGAAGCAATCCTGTCTCTGGTCTCAGTCAAGTGTGCAGTGATGTCAGGCACTCTGCCTGGCCTTCTTCAGTTTCACTCAATTCAGTCTTCTTTCTCACTGCTTCATTCATAATGGATAGCTTTTTGGGTTACTATCACCAAGAGTCTATCAATGGCTGAAAATCCAGTGATGGATCTCAAAGACAGCTGTAGTCACTTACAGACATCAAATCAGATTGCTGTCGTGCTAATTATGAGGACAGATTAAGTTTAAAACTCCAACTTTTTGTTTGGTAAACAAGAAGCAACGGTGATTCCTGTTGTTGGCCTTATGTTCATGAATAAGAGATGACAAATGAGGAAACTTTTTAACCATGGTTTACATGTATGATTGTAACACTGAATGCAACTAAGAAAAGGAAATAGAAGAGAATATATGGCAAATTGTAAAATGATAGTCCATCTCAGTTACAAGAATTACAGGCCCCAGACATCAGGTGCAGTCTTGCCCAATAAGAGGCTTGAATGTAACAGTCTCTTAAAAATGCTCATTGTGGCGTGTACCCACAACACCTCGGGAGGGCCATCAGCTGCCAGACGCTAAAACTTTTAAAAAAATGATGACCATGCAGAACAATGGCTGTCATGGGAGACCATCAAAAAACAACACGTATACAAAAAGCAAGTAAACAGGCACAATACGTACACAACGACCATGTGTAAACAAAGAGCGGTAGCTGTTTGTCCCACATCTGAGCTGTGAGCGGCAACGCTGAGGACCTGTGCACAGCTGTTCTCCCCATGCTGTCAGTGGGCTTCACCAGGCTGAGCCTGTCCCAAAGGCCTGTACTGGGAGGCCTGCACACAGTCTGACATCTGGACTACACAGGAGGGAGGGACCATTCCCATTCTAATCTTACTGCCTCTCTGTCTATCTCACTCCATCTATCTCTGTCTCTGTTTGTAACTCCCACCCTCTCTCCTCTCTTCTCTCTAGCCTGCCCATGGAAGGGTTCACAGGTCGCTGCCACTAGGGAAAGGATGATGAACAGCTCTACAACTGAGCCAGCTGACTCTTTAGCAGCAGGACAGTCCCCTTGTTGCCTTCATCCCCTCCTCTTCCTCACTTTATACCTTTTTTTCCCGTTCCCTACGATCTCCTCAGTTCACCTCTCCCTCATTTCAGTCTGGCATGGGTATTGAGTCTAGGAGCTGAGGGACACTCCACATGTGCAGCCTCAGAGGAGAGTCCCAATGAACGGTGACACATCACAACAACCTTCAGGTCATTAATCAGTGCTGCTTGTACACTAAATATAGTGTTTTGTGTTTGTCTTTTCTAGGATGTAACACAGTAAATATAAGTAGCACTTCTCTCATATAATATTAAAACAAGAGCACCTTCCATAGAGCTACATCACAGCATGGATGCTCTTTGTGGAGGCAAAGAGGTGATTAATGATATTCAGATCTTTGTCCTTTATTGACCTCTTTGTAAAGATGCACAGTCCTCCGCCTACATCTTGGCTTCACCTAATGAGCTCAGCATCACTGGCTACACTGACTTTGTTTTCACTCTTATAAGAGGCACAACTTATGTTTAAGCCTCTGAAATGCTTTAAAGAGCTGCCATAACCTTCTGCTATTCTTCTAGGTCTTTGTTCTTGTCTCTTGCTTGATAAGGCATGCCAGCCGCCAAGGTCATGGAGACAGGAGAGAGGAGAAGGAGGGGGGTTGGGGGTATTTCTCTGGTGTAAATGAATAGTTATATCTCTCTCTAGATGAAGAGGAAGAACCTCATCAAAATGTTGTCTCTTTCCTTCACAAAACGAGACCACATTCAAGTCAGATGAATGAGAATTGTCACGCGCAAAATCATAATTACAAGCCTACATATTCCCTCCAGCACTGGGAAACGACTTTATCAGGCACCCATTGGTCTGTTCTTGTGTGTTAGCTAGGGGAGGATTCTCTAAGCCCTTCTCTTGTCTGCAATCTGCGATTGTTGTATTCCAAGGGGGGTATCAGGGCTGAAAGGACCGAATTTAACAAACCTAATTATCATGCCTTAATTAGTATCAGGGGTAAACCTCGCTGGGACACCTGCAGACTTAATTTATATCCTGACAAGCCAGGAACAAGTGTTAATGTGCCGTATTTATGATAATGCCCCAAAGTGTGCAGGAGGAGCAGGAGGAAGCTCACCTCAACTCTTCCAGAACAATGTGAGAGGCAGGTAATTACAGGGGAAGGGTCTGAAGTGCACAGGGATCAGCCCAATCCCAATGTTGATACACAGCAATAAAATAACTGCACATGCTGCCTATGGCATAGAGATGACTTAATAACTGGGCCCCAAGTTGTTTGCATCTTGGAGGGTTAACAAGGCAAAAAAAAAATAAAACCTCTTAATTGTATAGATTGCTCATGCCCATTGAGGACAAATGAAAAAAAGTTAGAAAAGGATAAAGATAAAAGATTCAAAAAGACAACGAGGCATTACTTCCATGTGTCTGTGTAACGTGTTATGCAATTATAAGGGCCCCACATTATCTAAGACCTCAGCTGAGAAATGCTGGCCTTCACAGAAAATTCTGATACCACAAATAAATGGGACAATTGTTGTCCTATTAGTCAAAAATAGATGTGCCGTTTGTCTGTTGTGCTACCACAAGCATACCTTTGCGATCGAAAAAATAGGTTAGCAGGGCGGGGGAGAAACCTGGAAAATTGTGCATATGTGTATAGTGGCTCTCTGCACTGTTGCAAACCACTACAGACTTCCGCCTGGCCTTGTCAACACTCTCTGCAATGAAAAAAAGCGGAGGACATATTTCCACTGATCGACTATAGAGGTCATGCAGAATTGTGTTGAAATGTGCTTTACATCACATTAAAGTGTCCGAAAAAAGTATCAGAATCATTTTTAAAGAACTTATGACGTAGCATAAGGCTTACTGAAAAAATGTTGAGTAAATGTTAACTTATTATAAAAAAAAAAAAAAAATGAAAAAACAGGCACCGACACACGTTGAAGTCTATTATGTGTGGGATACAGAAGTGCATGAGTAGTAATGCGGTACAATAATTATTCATCTTTACATTTCTAATTCTGAATGTTACCCTTCAATATGTTCAAAATACCCAGGTGTTTTCCCTTTGCCTTCCTCTATGTCACCTTTTTTGGTATGCAAATGAAGATTTCTTATCTTATTGAGTTACTAATCACTTTGTTCTCAGCACGTTTTTAGAACCGTGGGTTGACTAATACTTCACCTTTTAGTGGACCACATAAAAGGATTTTTACATGCCGTGGGCACTGGCCTACTTATCAGATGTTTGTTTTAAAATTCAAACTATAAATCAGTTTATTATGGAAATAAATACACATAGAAATGATGCAGTGCATGTGTGGAAATACTAAAATCACTTCCAATATGATTCATTATGTCCAGTGTGTAATGATGCATAATGGTGCATAATGACTGTTTTTGGCATTTTTCTGAAGAGGCATCTTCTTCCTTTCATGTAATCCTTGTAATTAAACCTCACCCATAATCGTCTACATTTGTTTTTTATGTTCAGAATGGGTTGAGTGGAATTGAACAGATGTGAAATCCATACAGTCCTAACAAAGTCATTCATCTGGCCCTAAACTACCCTAGCTCAAAGTTGGTGCCTCTTTTCATGGGCAGGGAAATAGATGTCCTGGAACTGTGGATGATCCATCATACACTGAAAGCAGAGGTCATCAGAGAGATGATCACAAGTATGTGTGTGGTGTGGTTTGGTTCGGTATGTGTGTGGGATTTGGGTCTGTGTGAAGGGTTGGGAGGTGGTTGCAGAGAGGGGATGTTTGTGAAAAGTAAAATTGTGGAAAGTAAAATACATGTTTTTTTCTAAGCAACCCTAAACCAAGGTTTGGCCTTCAGTCTCAAACGGTTTTGTGGAAAATTATGAAATTTACATTTCGGGAGTACTTATTTGTTAAACCCAGTCTTTTAGTTCCAAGAGCTAAAATCAATTTACTTAAATTGCGGTGCTGAGCACTGTAATTGAAACAACTGTGAATCATGATGGATGTTTTCTCAAAAGATTTATGTGTTTCGTGTTTGACTAACAGACTGCCACTGACTGAGACGCTGAGCTTTTTATTGCAGGTTGGTCTATTGAAAACGTGCCTTCCGTCAGTGACTTCTAAGGATGAATTGCTATCACGTTGTTTGGTATTATTAAGATCAGCTCTGCTAAATTACTTTGTACTTTTTAAAATCATATGCATTCTTATTAGCAGAACGTTAATGTTGAGGGGAAATCAATTTCATAAAATCCTGCTCAGTTTATTGAGTTGCGCTTGCATAAGCTTGAAGGTAAAATAAGTTCCTTAAAATAAGCTCACCTAAGACGAAAGTTGTTGCAGACCGAACCTCTAAAAAAGACTGACTGGATAGATATTGTGACATTTTTTGCTAACTCTACTGTTTGATAAATTCTTCCAATACTGGAAAAAATGAATTGTGTTTGTAACCTTGAGATGATTACTCAATCTCCATCAGTATACATTTTATATATATATATATATATATATATATATATATATATATATATATATATATATATATATATATATATATAGATGTATAGGGGACCAACTATTTGTTCTTTGTTTGTTTTTTTCTATGCTTTAAAAAAAGTACTAAATACTCATATTATGCTAATTTTCAGGTTCATAATTGTATTTAGAGGTTTTACCAGAATAGGTTTATGTGGTTTAATTTTCAGAAAACACCATATATTTGTTGTACTGCACATTGCTGAAGCTCCTCTTTTCACCCTGTGTGTTGAGCTAGCAGCTAGGCGAGCATTATAACGTGTGTTACAAAGTGACACACATTCGTCACGGAAGTAAAGGCTGGACTACAATAGAGCTGTTTGGAGCAGTTTGTGAACAGTGTGTTTCTGGAAGATGGTAAGTCCCTTTGGGTGGACTTTGGGCTTTTTCACTTTGTAAACCTATAATGTGCACAGAAAGATATATAATACAATAAAGGAAAGGGGAAAAGCCAAAAAGCACAATAAGCACTTTAAAAAAAAAGAAATAAGCTTACATATAACTTATTTGTTTCAATTAGCACTGAAGGATATAGCAAGAATGTCCCTATGTTATCACTGAGGCTTTATATCCTTTAATTTGGCACATTTCTCTGTACGTCTGATGAAAGTTTGAGGTTGCACTTACTGTAATCAGTGAAGCCACACCTCTGTTCACGGCCACACAGGTCTGGAGAAATTTCCGTCAGTAATACGTAGCAGAACGAGACTTTCTTGAGCAGAAGTTTGGTTGCAAGCTTGATTCTTTGAATCTTGCACACACTCGTCGGACCGTCATCTATGGTTTGCCTTTCTTTCGAGGAAGGTGTACTAAACAGTATGTGGTCTATTGAGGCTTTTTTTTTTTTACCTCTAATTATCAAAAGTCTTTTTTTTTTTAATTTCCTTTCTTGTTGAATTGACTAGCTTGTTACCTCTACAGCAGTAAGCTGCAAGTGTCAATACTGAAAGTTTACTGGATTGACTGAAGACAACAGCCGACCTCATAGCCTTTCCTTTTTAGCTGCTGGGTTTGAGGTTGTTTAGAGCCGAAGGTGTTGCTACATGAGATTACACTTCCTGTAAACTTCCGTGCACAGCCTGTGTGGAGCAACAGTATTCATGCCAGTACCTGGTATTGACAGGTAGCCGTGAGGCCAAGCCCCGGGAGCTCTTTGGGCAGATTGTGAACAACAGAAAAGCTGGATTGAGTAATCAGGCTGTTGGCAGGCAGACAGACAGAAGCCTTCCAGTCCAGCTGAACTGCTTTAAAAGCCCTATCTGTTGTTGTTCCCCCCTGTGCTGGCAGCTTATCACCCAGACAGATTTCAGGGGCCTTGAACCGTACAGAGAGTCCATCCACGTGTGAGAAAGCCCAGGCTCTCGCTCAGACAACATGACCCCCTGGCTCGGAGAGATGGAGATAACTCTTCAGCCCACGTCACTGCAAGAAAAACAAAACCTCACCATCTCCCCGGCTTCTGTTAGTGTCATCCACATGTCTGGGAGACGCAGGGAAGATTGTCTCTCCAAACAGAAGTGAGGGAGTTTACGGTGTCTGCCTGGGGCTGTTAGAGATGATCCCTCAGGGAACAGAGCCAAGATCATGATCACTCCTCCACATGACTGGTTCCATGTCAATAGTATACACAAACGGGTGCGCACACACAGAATTTCTCTCTCTGTCTTGCTCCTTCTCTCACACGCAGACACGCACACACACACACAATACATGTGCTCTCAACACCTGCCCTCTAAAGGTGCTCTCAGTTAATCTCAACATTAATTATTGACTCTGAGTTTAATTTGAAAGTCAGACGCACTGTAAGCCAAGGGACACTGCTTTAAATAATGTATACGGCCCATTCAGAGGTAATCATATTATCATTGATTAATATACATTGGTGCCATGGAGCATACCTGATATGTGTGGAAGCCAGGCACTGGGTATGATAAAACTTGGCGCTGAGAGCTGGTGTCAGGCCGGAAGAATCTCTGGGGCCCCGTCCTCCTTGTCTGATGTTTCAATCACAGCTTAGGAGCTGTGATGCATGGAGGCATACACTATCAACTGACTGGATAACATGAGGAGCCCCAGAGAATCACCACCGGCAGAGAAAAGGGTAGAGAGAAAAAGGAAATGCAATTGGGCAGACAGAGAGGGAGATAAAAATCAAAGCAAGAGAGGTGGAAATGTGGGGAAAGTGTAAGAATGAATCAAATACATATTTTTATTAGAGATAAAAATATATCTTTTGTGAATAGAATGGCTCGTAAAAAAATATCCTGCCCATTTGGGAAAGAATGAGTGATTCGGAGCAGCAATACAATGTGCTAGCTACTGTACACACAAGGACGAGCTGCATCAATTATCCCAAGCTGACACACTGAGGCTGAAGGATCGGGGTGGTAATGAATTCTCTCTCACTCTCACATTCATGTTGACACCCAAATGCAGATGCCATGTCACCCTAAGTTTAGTCTAAACAAACACAGATCTGCCCAGAGAGGATCGAGGAGCCGCGGCTGCTCCGTGCAATGAAAAATTCATACACCGTTGTTACCTAGACGCCATTCAGAGAGCACAGAGTTCAAAAACATGAACCAATTACAGTCTAAAACTCAACTGTCTGGACACAACACATGCGTGTTGACAGAAGTACACTTAGACACACTCAAACCAATAAAAAGTCATGCTACACTCTCTTTCTCTAACACACAAACACACACACTTTCTCTCTCTCTCTCTCTCTCTCTCTCTCTCTCTCTCTCTCTCTCTCTCTCTCTCGGATAGGTAAACAAATCCTGTCCAAGACTCTCCTTCAGGAGATTGTGAAAGGGTTTGACAAGCTTGAGTGAATATGTTGTTTTTGTTAATACATAAAGATTAGGAAAACAGTCTCTAGGCTCCTCTCTCTATTTCTTTCTCTCCATCTCTCTCCCTCTTCCCCCACTTCTTTCATCCTCCCCCACCTTCTCTCAGAGTCTGGCAGGAGAGGTGGTCTTGTCAGACAGCTTCTCTCCCACATACCACAAGCTCTGAGAGGTGTGGAGCTAACAGGCTGAATGCTGGGAGGCTTCTGTCTCTTTCTTAAAACCTTTTGGCTGCTGGAAAATACTCTCTGACAGCAGGCCTATGTGTTCTGCTGTATGTCTGACAGGAGAGGAAGAACAGACTGAACCAGATACAAAATAGCACCACTGGTAGATGCTTAGCCAATCTAAGAAAACCTCATGGGTTGAGTAAGAAACAATATTCTACAACTGAAGAGGGACAGTCAGTTATATGTGGTTTATTCAAGACTGTTTACTGGGCTTTTTCCGCTTCCCAACCACAGTGATATGATACTGAGTAAGAAATGGGGAAATGGTGACCTTACCGAAGGGGGTGGTTGAAAGAACGCTCTCTTATCTCAATCTTGAGGTATTGCTTGAGTACGGGTACGTGTAAGAAGGATCATGTAAATGTAGAGCATCGAAGAGGCGGCCCTATTTCTCTGCATCAGATATCAGGGCTCCAGACTGCGACCTGCAAATTTGATGACTTTTTTATTTCATGTTGAAAAAGGAGGAGAGAGCAAGTCTGCCAGAGTTGGCCAATGTGTGTGAGAGGGGGAGGGTCGGTGAGTGATTAGTCAACTGCAAAACACGATCTATACTTGTGTGTCTTGCTTTGGTGGCGTCACACTCATCGTCCAGTCCATAATACATTTACGAGTGGTGATCCGCAGCCGAATGATCATCCGTTTTGTTTGCTAAAGACTGTACATTGGCGAGGAAAATGCTGCATATTAACAACTGATAAGGAGTTAGCTTTAGCTTAATGTTAGCCCTCCTCTCACTTTGTTTACAGTCTCAACCCGGCTTGCATGCACTTTCGGTCGGCAGAGCTGTGTTGAAAGACCTGTTGTATTAGGTCTTGTCACAAAATGGACCACATTTTTACTCAGGGTTGTCTCGGTCTCGGACAAAAAGGACTGGATTTTATTTCAACACCACAACTGTGGGATATCACTTAATTGCCCGTGCATTCAAGGATTTATTTGCATTTTTACATCAATGCTAATGTCAGCTCAGAACATTTGCTACACGCTGCGGTACCGCTCACTTACTTGGGTGAGAGAGGTAGAAATGTAACAGCAGAGAGCCGAGACTGCTTCTATGAAAAAAAAAAAAAATATTGGCTGCTAAATATATAAATATTTACCTTGTGTCGTGAGCTCATCTGTCTCTGGCTCCCTCATTACTCAATATTTCCCACACTGGGTTAGATACTTAGTTAGATACTCCCCTTTCCATGGAAGTTTAATCATCTTAGATATGATTGCTATTTCAGTGTTAACAAAAAAAATGTATGAGGCAGAGGCAATAATACGGTGCATTGACAGTAATAATGCTTTGTTTACATTTCTGAATGTACATTTGTTAAGCACCATTAAATTTAAATGTGACTGTGAACTAAAATAAGACTATATAAGACTATATATATATATATATAAATAAGAAAATAAGGCTGATTGTAGTTTCTGTATTTATTACCAAAGCATTTATCAGTAATACAGTTAAAATGGGGAAAATGTGAAAAATTGTGTTGCAGGTCAATTTAAGGTGTGCGCATGTTAGTCTGAAAAACTTCCAACAATCTTATACGTGTTTCATTCAGAGTCTCATGGACAGGGCATTACCAATTCAATCAGTAGGGAAAATTACTCATGGTTGGTAAAACAACGATGTCCACCTGCAAGTGAAATGAGAATTCACAAAGAGCATCAGCAGGAAACTATCCCTGTAAGTCTTCCAACCATCTCCTCAAATTTTCATCTCTCAACAGGCCTATAAGCCACTCCAGTCAGCCCCTAAAGTAAAGCTTTTTATCATCCAAATAGAGGAGGAGAGAAAGGCCAAATCACATCAGAGGCAACACCAGCTGCACATAAAGAAGTTCTTCATTGAACAATGGAGCTGCCATGAGCACCACCTCTGTCTCCCAGCTGAGCCACGCAGCCGGAGCTTAACCAATCATTGGGGTCAAAGCAGCCGCATGGATGACCAAAGTGCAGCCGCCATAATCTAATTGTCATTGTATTGCCTTCCAATGTAAAAGGCATCTCTTTTCAGTATCATGGAAGGATTGGAGTGTAGATGAATAGGTCTGAGGCTTGTGTAGGCGACTTTAAACTGATTTAAAGGAGTAGAGTATAGTATTAAGATGCACTTTGGAGTAGTGGTGATATTCAGGCTTTACAATAGGGCTCTATTGGAATGATGCACTGGAGTAATCAAGGCCCAACATCTCCATCTAATCACAATTTGACAGTATTGTTACACAGATTGACACAATGCCCAGAATATGCTTAAAAGTAGAAGAGGTTTGAATCAAAAATGTACCTATCAGAAAAAAAGTGAAAGTAATCCTTGTTATGGCAAGGCAACTTGTGTTTACATAAAACATGCTGAAAACATTAGAAAATGTATTTTTAAAAAGGACAACACGTACAACGTGTACAAAAGCAAAACAGAGAAAGACAGAAAAAGACAAGGGAAGAAAGACAGAGAGGGTGAGAGACAAAGAAAACAAAAAAGTATATGAATTAATCTCAGGTTATGATTTAAGGTAATTTGGGGAAAGAGATGCCTGTCTCTCTCCATCTCTGTTCTTTCTACCTTTCTACCTATCCTTGGGCTGTTTTACAGCTGAGGTTCTCTTTGTCCGTTTCTAAATGCGGGGGGGGGGGGGATAACATTGATAGGTCAAATTGAATAGCTCAACTTAAGCCAAAGTACTTAACAAAGCTAAAGTACATTCTCACATGTTGTTGAATACTTTTTGAAATTAATATTAATAATACATATAATAATAATAATTAATGATGAGACCCTCAAATGTTTGTTTTTTTGTCTGCTCTATCCATGCAATAATTCCATCTTTTACTGACTGGTTTTCTTCCCAACTGTTTTTATTTATGCAGATATTGTTTTATTTACAAGTCAGTAAAGAGTAGTTACATATTGGTCAAAGCAACAGTGTCAGTCTACTCTAATATCTGTCAGAAATATGCACAGATATTTATAACACCCCGCGGTGATGCCAGCATACATCTACACTCAGCCACAGCCTCTTCCTTCATTAGCCGATGGCACCTTTAGCTTATGGCCAGAGCTGTAGCGGTGTCTATAGTGTAATGAAATTTACGAAGAAGAGCCACTTGGTATGCCAACGATGCGGCAGCAGGTCCCCATGCTCAGTGAAAACCACACGCTTGCTTTTATAGATTGCATAATGGCTTGCATGAAAATGGTTTCACACTAACATAAATCAAATGTCAAAATACAACCGGAGCAAGACAATTCCCGTGGTGCACACATGGACACACACACACACACACACACACACACACACACACACACACTCACTCACACAATGGAGCACACACATACACAAACGGCATATACACATGATCAGAAGAGTTAGCCATCCTGAAGAGCTCACAGTCCTGCTTATGCAGATGCATGTAGTGCTTAATAGCATACATACTAATTTATTAAGAAATGTTAAATATTCATCAATATTAAATTAATCATTTATAGAAGATCTTTAAATTAAAGGGTGTCCTTGAAGTTTTAGATGTGAGAAGTGTCTTTAGCAAAGAGGCAATCCCCTGTGGACATTTTAAATCTCTGATGTGCAACACTTGGACTGCTGTTGTATAATGACTATCCACCTTTGATATTGTCTTTCACACAGAAAAAAAACACACACATATCCCTATAAAGTCATTAATTGCTAGTCCCCATGTCTAGCAAATGGAAAACACTAACACTGCTAGAAAGCTGTGGGGCAGAAAATGCTTGGCTGGGGAACTAGACTCTTACATTGATGCAAAATGTTGCGGTAGTGTCCATGGAACAAGAACTGTGATGGTCACTATGAATTAAACTGTAAGCTAGAGCTGTAACATCTTAATCGTCTCAGTCAATTAGTCGATAAGACAGAAAAACATTCACCAAATAATTTGATAATGGATTCATAATTGTAGTCATTTTTCAAGCAAAATAAGTGAACAACTATATATTCTCTGGTTCCAGCTCTATTTGTCATATATCATAAAAACTGAAAACATCACACACCACTTCAAACACTCAGTAATACATTATGTGCTTTACTTTGGGAGACAATGACAAGATTAATTTGTGCTATCTTGATCAATACCACTATCAGGGCTTATTTAATCAGACACAGCTTGCAAGAATTAAGTCATCAACTACTGTATATACGTCTGTGGCCAAGAGGGCAGAAAAGGGGAAGGACGCAGCTCCTTGCCAGGTCACACCGGCTGGTGAGACTGCATGGGACACGCTGTAACACAGCAGCTCAGTGCCAACCACACCTGTGCCCACATAGGCACCACACTCTCCAGTGCATGCCGAGGTCACCTGGGCACTCTGCCAGCGACACCTGTCCCTCTCCTCACTCTCTTACCCTCATATAGGTCCTTCCACACATGGGGGCAACATACTGGACAGGATACATGCATGAGCGTCCGGTCTGCGAAGGGCAGTCGATGTAAAGACCGTTCTTCACTCAAAGTCAGTGTGAGAGGAAAAGGATGTTCACACTTTCTAATTATTCTGCACATACAGTAGTAGTGTTCCTTCTCAACCTTTCCATACCATTCCCCTTATCAGTTCAGCTAATGCCCTCAGGCAGGAGAGCAAAGAGTCAGGTCGCCCCATCAGCATGGGTAAAAGCATGGTTCGGCACAGGGTTAGGCAAAAAGGCAGCTTAAATAAGATTATACTGCCATGATAGCAATAATCAGGAGCTAATTCATTGTGTGGCCCTCTCTCATCGCTCCCTAAGCCTCCTTATTAGGAGGCTTACATCTGCATTTGCAGCAGATGAGGGTGCTTCTTCTCTTTTAAATTTCAACAGTGCATACTAGATGGAGACAGCACACTAATATTAGATTTGGCCCTCACTTCTCCACTAGTTGCAATAGTTGTGGATGATATAGAGTCAGATATATGCTTAATCCTGCCCCCAAAAGATTGAAAGGATTTTTTGTATGAAAGGCAAAGAAATCTGAGTGTTTCATCTAGATCTGATTATTTTATTGATAACAGCTAGTGGGTGGCTGGTCCTCAGATAAAAGGCTTAGCCCTAATTCATTTCCTTTGAACAAATCCTTCCTCTCAGCACAGGTCATATTTATTTTAAGTTTTTTTTTTTTTTTAAATGTATCTATGGCAGCAAATGAAAAGAAATGCTTAATGTATGATGAAGACTAATGGATGGAGGTGCATTTTTACAAATCACAAAACTCCATATGTGTCTAACTCTAATTAGTTCTTTTATCATTTCAATGACAAATTTTGAATTGTATGCTGGTGAATTTCATTATAGCCATAGATGGATATATCGTACCAGCAGGAAAACCCTCATCTATGTAGCCCAGGCTTCACCATAAATCAGGCTAAATTCCCTAGAAAGAAGAATGCAGGAGGACACTGCACCCAGCACTAAAATAGTATCACCCAGGGCTGCTTCTGATTGAATGTTTTATCACACACAATCCTGAGTGGCGGAAAAAAAGAAACTAATTCATTCATCCTGCTCAAGTAAAGAACTGTAACAACCATGTAATTCCTCTGAGATTTTGCTGTTTCAGAGTACTTTGATTTGTCATGTTATTCATGTCTTTTCATCCTTCTTTCTTCCTGCACTCAGCTCCACAGTGCGGTGGGTATCGTGTGCTGTAATTCTGCTTTTTATAACCCCCTCACTCATTCACCTATTGAGTATCTGCCACTGTAGTACCAGGGCCACATGAGTTCATCACTCCGCCTCAGTAAAAGGATACAATAAGTATGTGTCCAGGGCAGCTTAGGAAGGGCATGGATATCCATCAGCAGTACATATGATGGATCATAGTGGTGTCTAGGATGAATAGACATGCAACAAAAAATACAGGGAGGCCAAAACGGGCAGGAATATACATTACATCCATTTAATCATCCACGCGTGTTAGGAAGGCAGGCGGGCCTTGCTTTCTCTATTCCTGCCGCCTTCAAAAGCTTTGCGTAGATTGATTATGTACGGAGAAGCAGCGAGCATAGCTGCAAAACACCTGCCAAGAAGAGGAGCCAGTAAGCGTTTTCACTGATACACAAAAAGCATGCAAGTAGACAGTGAAAAAGGAAAGAATAGATGACTGCTTAGCTACCCAAATAAATAGCTCTGAGTATAAAGAGTACTGATGGAAATCTAGCTCCTCAGCACAGCGACACAAAATGCACCACTCCAAGTCCAAATTTGTTTTCTTGTATCTGATTGCCACTTGTGGAATGTTAAGAGGAAACCTTGACACAGTGACAGTTTGTTAATCCTTCAGAGGTGAAAGTTCATCAGAGAATTGAGGTGAAATGTCAGGAAATATCACAGTTTTCACAGCTGTGAGTTGGAAGATCCTGAATTACTATCCTGTAAAAGGAAGCAGGCCATTAGGAGGGAATACTAAAACATAGTAAACTGATAAGGTCTTCACTGGCTTTAAAATCGCATAATCATTTACAAGCACGTCTCTGTCTCGATGCCCTAGGCCTTATTTAACCTCGGAGTTAAAATGCTCACCATCTTTTACACCCACATGAAACTGGGCCATTAAGGTCATCCTGGATAAATGTATTCATGAAGTGTGATCTGCATGAATGGAAAAAAAGAGCTGTGAGACAGCGCTGCTGCTGCCGTCTCCGCAGTGATGATGTGATTGATGATGATTAGAGATCTTGTCTTAAATCGATTTTACAGGACATGTCATCTGCATTTCATTTACTAAACGAGAGCTGCTCTCAGTACTAAAATGTAAACATGTCTCTTGTCCTTAATTTAAAGAGAGCTGTACAACATGTCAAGCCTTTAGAAGTACAGAACGTGTTGTTACCCTACAGAAAGCCCTCCTGTTCCAACTTAACTGCTCCTTGTCTTATGTTGGTATTTTGAAGGACTCAGTAACTAATGATGAAGAAAGACGGCAGAATGAGAGAAAAACAAGGAGGAGCACACAGGGGGCAAATTTGTAACACTTGAAAAGACACTCTCGATAAAGGGGAGCGCAACTCATAGATACAGATAAGAGACATACAAATCAAAAACCTATTCCATCATTATTTTATTGTTTTACTTGAATCTCTTCACTTAAAATCTCGGCAAATGCAGTGTGTACTTGACCTGTTAACCCTTATATTGTTTTAGGGTCAATTTTGACCCGTTTTCGAGTTCAGATGTGTAAAAACTACCATTTACTTTTTTTTTATTGGAACAAGGCTTCATGATATCCTCAGACATGGCTATTCTAACACAACAAAAGTTGGTTTGAAAATTTTAGTAAATTCTTAATGTCTCTAAAAAAAGTAACATATGTGGTGTTAGGGGTCAAATATGACCCAGCAGAGAATATTGACGGTTGTGGGCTGCTTTGTAGATGAAATTTAGCCCTGCATCTGCGTGCCCTGGAGGGAAAGTGATGATGATATCAAGGGGAATGGCTATACTTACAAATCCTGGGTGTTATGACACTGTTTTTGCTTTTAGATCAACAAATAATAACCCAAAGTGATTATCTTGATACTGTCATGGATAAGACCTTTTTTTTATTGATGACCATTAAATGCCGTTTAATGCTGCTGCAATGTTATTTTTTTTTATTTAAAGAACTCTTTTTGATCATCTGGGTCATTTAGACCCTCATCTTCATTAGATGTGTATTCTTGTTCAAAGACTTACCTTTTTAACCTAAATCTATACGGGTCAATTTTGACCCGTAACACCACAGATATCACTACGGTTTATAATATTAAGTTGAAAAAGCAAATCATTTTGGAGGTGTGTTCTAATATTAGTATATTATAGTCAGATAACATAATTACCCATTGTCTTTATTATTGGAAATATAATGAGTGAATTTAAACATTTTTTAAGTTAAAAATGGGTGGTATATTTTAAGATCAAAGACCAATGGGGCCAAAAAAATAACATTTAAAAGAGTATTTAAATGTAAATGAAAAACAATATTGGATGATAATCATTGTTTTATCAGTATTTTGGGCTGAGTTAAATCATGGGTCAAATTTGACCCGCTAACACAAAAAATGCATGCAGCTTTCTAACACATTACAAGGCTTAAAAGATAAGCGTAATGGGTGGATTTATCATTGCAGCTCCGAGCCTGAATGTGCTCACAGGTCCTGCGTTACAAAATCTATAATAAATATGTGAAGTACATTTTTCTTATCTTCTTTTGAAAACAAACTATACCAGGCTTCCTTTCTAACTTCCTCAGTTAAGTGTTGATTGAGTGGAATGGCAGTGGACTGTCTCTCACAGCCGGACAAGAGAGCCCCCCTCAACTCTGCCTCATCTGGGAAGCCCTGGGGTTGGGCTGAGGGAAGAAAGAAGGCTGAAGGCAGGGCGGGATGAAAAACGAGGGTGTCACAGCATTGTTGCAAGGTTAGCACACCCGCTAATGGAGCTGTGCTGGGGCAGGGTGCCCTGAGAATCGACCCCACCAAGGGGGGCATGTACAAGCCCAAGATAAACTACTGTAGGGGGCATGGCACTGCCCCAGGCCCCTCTACTGCCCGCTAAGCACTCACACTCACACACACACACACACACACACACACACACACACACACACACACAAACCACCACCATTGGCTAGAGACACCCTCTCAACATTTATAGCTGACCATCAGATGCAATACTGAGAGCTCCCCACTGCTCCTCATAAAGCATTGTGTTTGACACAGCACTATTCAATGTTTATAAAAAGCTGAGTAACACTGTAACTTTATTCTGATAGGCCAGGCTGAGCATGTAGCACTGTCACATTGTTTCAATCAACTTAACTACTCTCCATTCAAAAATGAGGACATCTCTTGGCAGACTACTTTGACAGTGGAGACATTGATATTATTTTGATTCCATTCAGCGATAACTGCTATCCAACCCAAACCAATCTCTTCCCACAAAAAGTAAACGTCATACGTAAAAAGGGAAAAGAAAATTGAATGAGCAGATCCTGAGCCTGAGTGTAAAGGGACCACTCTGTGGTTCATGTTTCAGAATAATCTGCCAAGATGTGCTGCGCTTCAGACTATTCATGTAGGCTACATGGAAACATGCTTGTCGTCTGTCTTTTCGGCAACATAGATGATTTTAACATAGGCAGGTAAATCCTGATCATCCCAACAGCTCAGATGGCACTGCAGACAGCCAAGAGAAAAATGAGATAAAGTAAAAAATGAGACATATGGCTGACGTGCTCCTGCTGTGCGGGGTTGCACCGCTGAGCGGTCAAGGGTGGGGAGTTTCAGACAGAGGGGACATGAAGAATGACATGCCCTGGAAGATCTCTTGCTCACATGGGACTCAGAGTTGACAAAGAAGGCTCTGTTTGGCAGAGTGGCAGCCATATTAATGACCAGTTTATCACTGTTTGTCAGGGGAGGGAAAAAGGAAAAGCTGGGAAGAAGGAAAACGTTTCCCAGCAGGCCTTTAAGGAGACTGACTTCCTGCCAGGAGAGGAGAGGAATGCTGACATCTTCCTGTTGGCTGCTCACAGGCGCTCTTGATTGGTCAAGAGGGGATACAGATGGGTCAGTAAGCCATGCTTTGATTGGACAGGAGGAATGTGGAGAGGTCAGTGTGGAGTCCAGTCAGTCAGGTCGAGGGTGAAGGTTTTAAATGAGAGAAAAATAGGAAGAAGGGGGGCTAAGAAGAGAAAACCTAAATGTTTTAAACGGGAAAAGCTGTGTTTGTGTGTGCTGAAAAAATACCAAATGACTCCTCTTCTCTTTTGGTTTGCACAATTTAAAAAAATACACCCACTCAGAGTAAAGTTTTGTCCAGCTGTATCTCACAATGAATTACCAGCCTTTTAAACAATCTCCACTTTTTTGGTCACTACACAGATTGAAGAGAGTGGGAAAAAAATCTATGAAGTTATTTGGGGGTTCCCTCTTGAGTTGTGACATCACTGCTGTTAATGAAAGCAATTTTGTGCGCTTTTAAACCGTATCAGATATCTCAAAAAGACAGTGGGTGTCTATGTCTGCCTGTGTGCGATCTTTCTGTCTCTGTGTTTGACAGTGTGAGATGGGAGGTGAAACGGGCTAGTTATAAGCAGGATTGAGCCCGCCTAGAATCCAGCAGAGAAAAGCCTGTCCAACAAGCTTCACCAAAGCCTCTGTCGCTGATCTAACAAAGCCCCTCTTATTCAGGGCAGCAGACAGAGGCCCACAGGGAGAAAACCTCAAAGACTTTAACAACACCTCAAACCCCAGCCTCCATGACGGCTTGTTTCTTTCATTATTGAGCTCAAACGGGGGCTCTGTGGGTGCCAGTGTGGGCATGCCCGTATTAAAGAGAAAATAAGCCTCTGCCCACACATTATCGCTCACATGGCACCGACACCCACAGGCATTATTGCGTGGAATTTTCCAGTACCAGCATCTCATCACCCAGCGTAATATGTTTCCATGTGTGGTGGCAATTAAAGTGCCCAAACACAGAAGTGGTAAGAGAAGCCACACTGGCTCCTGTGTGCAGAGGCCACCGTGTCTCTCCACTACCGTGAAAACAACAGCGCAAGGCAGATACCTTTTGAAGAGCTACACTACATAACACACTCAGAAACACACTGATGGATGCGACAGATAGATACCACTATTGGTAACATAAGATAGATACAGTAATACTCATACTGTGTCTGTGATCACAAAACATTTCACACCAGGAATCTGATATGTTATGCCGGAAAGTATTTCCAGAATTTTTTTAAATAACTCAGTCAGTGTTTACCTCTGATTCCACATGTGCCTCTCTGCTTCAACTGGCTTACCTAACCATTCTATTGTAGCTGTAGTTCTGGACCATCAGTGCTCATGAAAAAGCTCCTGTAAGGAAACCAGTGTTTTTCCATTCAGCCTCTATATTTGATTTTCTTCTCTCTGCTTTCCCTGAGTTGCTTTATGCTTATTGCGACAGTTTTAAAGCAGTTTCATTATCCCTCTAAGAGAGTTCATGGAACATAATCCATGTATATCCATATAAACATACCTGTATCTATCTATGCCTGATGGCAACTCGTTGACCTTGATACAAATATAAACAAACACACACACACACACACACACACACACACACACACACACACACACACACACACACACACACACACACAGCACATGAAGAAAAGTTTTGCAGCAACTTCAACCAACATTGCATAAGAAAAACACCCACGGAACCGCAACAGGACAGATTTAACTTCCGCTTTCTTCACAGCGTCGCTATTCCGATAATCTTTCCACCCACCTGATACCTCATGAGCAATGAGCCTTACCAATACTGAAAATGGACAGCAATCTATCATCAGCAAACAGATCAAGCTGACAGCTTTGCACTCCTACTGCTTTGAAAGTGCACAGGTTCAGTCACTCTGCACTATACCCATCAAACTCTGACCCCTTCATTCACTGATGACATTGAGGTGTTTAATCAGAGTGAGAGACATTAAATAAACTGAGGTTACATGGGCCCGTATAATATAATAATTGTGCAGAGGCCCGAGGAGAGTCTCATCATGAAGTTTACAAAGGGCCAGAGTGGGTAAAGTACAACAAGCTGAAACTGGCAAAATGATGTCTGGTGTGTTATGGTTTTGAGGGGCAGTGTGGTTAATAGTCCAGGGAAGACAGGCCTAGCACTAGCATGTTATAATAATACACTTGGCAGCGAGAATGGTGTCAACCCCTAATTCCCCCAGGGAGAGAAGGACACAGCCTAATCTGTATTCAGTCCTGACATTGTCCACATCTGATATGGAACATTAGCCCCTAACTCTCTCTATAGACTAGTGTCCTTCGGTTTATATTACTTTATGTTAATAGAGAGAGAAAACTCCATGTGCTGTCGTTTGTCATTGTTAGCAGGGGTGCTCCCTGAGCCTGTTTGAAATGCATTTGTTTAGAAGAGAAAAAGGGGGGAGGTAAACCTGACTGCATGGGGAACCTCATCGTTTCTCCATCTTTATTGATCTTTGATCCAACCGAGGGCCTTCTGTGCACCTTTCCCCTCCTTGTCCTGTGTTCTGCACTCTTCATTCCCCATCTACTTTCTATTCCTTTGCTGTACACGGTAAGTTCTGACCTATGCCTAAATGGGGTGTTTGAGCCTGTGAGGGAGACTAAAGGCCTTTTTATAGTTGTGCGTCGAATCAACAGCGTACCCCCGCAGACCCCTCTGCGTCTACCCTATGGCGTAGCCTGACGTGCACCTCTCGAAAAATTTAACTACACGTCGCTTGGCCGTGGCTGGGTAGCGTTGCATTTCCCCTGACTCATTTCCTAGTTCTCCTTCTCCATAAACAACATAAAATCAAAGAGAGGGTTAACTTTTCCTGCTAAAGATTTCCCACTG
This sequence comes from Sander lucioperca, assembly GCF_008315115.2. Lineage (NCBI taxonomy): Eukaryota > Metazoa > Chordata > Actinopteri > Perciformes > Percidae > Sander > Sander lucioperca. The sequence goes on from NC_050175.1 coordinate 18,780,783, forward strand.
TGGTCAGAAAGCACAGGGGAGACACTTTGTCTCTCTCACTATGACTCTAGAGTCGGTACTCGCTCCAAAGCTAAACGCTGTCACTCTCTCACTTCTCCCTCGCTCTACAACACACTCCCCCCACACACACACACACACACACACACACACACACACATGCCGACTCGACGCACACACCAGCGCACAAGTATAAACATCAGGCCACTTATGTAGGCTACGGCAAAAGCTCTGCGTGGAGCCTGCGCAGGACTACAAAACGGCTTTAAGCACTGGCATCCATGACCAATGCCCGATTCCCCCTCACTCTGCCTTCAATGGTTAATATGTTGGGGTATTTTAATTTCATTCCTTCTCTCTCGCTTTTTACTTTCGTCTATAAAGCTAAACATTAGGCAGCTGTCCAGCTTTATCATCTAGAATATGAGACTGTGCTGAGAATCCATTAGGCACAAAAGGAATCAATTCGAAATAATGAAGGAATCAATTTGAAAATAAACTTAAATTGTGAATGCGAAATAAAAAGGAGGTCAAACAAGTGAGATCTATAACTCCTGATAGGTTGTAAAGAATCTGTTTTATGAGTCTTTACAAGTTTGCATAGTTAATTATTTACAGTAGAAATGAAAAGCACACCAACATGAATAAATATGTTCTAAGCAGTTGCTTACAAGATATGAGCCACAGTTACATTGCTGTTTAACATAGCATGCATTGTCTTATTTGAATAAAATGAAATGAGGGAATGCCTGGTGAAGCTGGCGGAGGGAATATTGTTTAAATCTGACAATATTCTTCTGTTGGAATTAATTCAGCTAATTGTCTTCAGCCCAATTAGAGTCTATTCCCCTCTGCAGTCTGGTGAAACAGTGCCGAGCTAATTGGATTAAATCTTTATCATTTCCTGGGAAACACAGAGAGAAGGGGGAATATGAAGAAACACTACTGCCTTTTTTAATTAAATTTAACCTAATGACTGTGCTTTTATTAACATCCAACTTTTTCATGGTTCCATGCTGTAAATACGGCTGAAATTTCAGAAGTTGAGACTTTCACACCACTAAATTATTAACTATGAAACCTACAAAGATATGTGTATGGGATCACCAAAAATACCTACAGGTTATGTCTCTTGTGATTTTTTTTCTACCACACTCATCATTGTGAGCCACTAGCAGGGCAGGAGAGAGCCTCATTGTAAACCTGTGAGTGCACAGTACAGTAAAACGCATGTCCCTGTGTACCTTACAAGCCCTGCGCATCCTCTTAAATGCCAATAATAATTAATGGTATTACAGCAGGATACTTCTGAGCCTCTTAAACTCTGCTTTATTAGTGGCCTTTTAGATAGGCCAGGTGGGGCTGGCTGTGTGGAGAAAGTAGGCTTTGCCAATCCTTACTGAGACATAAAAGGGTTGGTGATGAAAAAAACAGTGATTATGGCTGAAAATTAATAGAAATAATTCATCAGTGTGTTTCAGAGCATACAGTATTCACACACCATTCACAGGAGGCCTGGGGACAATCATATTGGGTTCATCATCTACAGTCTTATCAAAACAGCTGCAGTGATCTTTGTGTTTTTACTCCTTTTGTCTCCTATCCCTGTGAATGACCACTACCAGCCACTTGCTACCAGCTCAGACTATAAAATGGACTGTAAAAGGGCTGTTCACATTCATGCTAATTATGTGTTTTCTCAAAGTGTCCAGGGAATCACAGCCAGTGACAAATCCCTCCTTGAGGATAAACTACTTATTCAGAATTAAGTGCTCATCAGGAGAAAAAAAAGAATCACAGCGATTATTTGTGGCTGTGAAGACGACAGAGGAAGCAGGAAAGATGGAGTTTACAAAGACTGTCTCCGAGCATAAATAACCATTTTAAAAATAATGGCATTTGGAGCCTAATCAGACAAAGGAACTACGCCGATGGCTACTTTAGTTAGGGGGCAACAACCCTGCGAAGAGTCTCTCTGTGCTTAGCAGGAATTGATTGATGTGGGGATGAGCTACTTAACAAAGGGAGCATCACTCTGATGATCCAAGACAAAACTAATTACAAAAGCAGGATCTCTGAATACACTGTAACTGTTATTTTCATCTCTAAATGACATACTCTGGTAGTACCTGCCAGCCCTTCACAAAAGTTCAAGATAGGACTTTAGGTGAATATACTGTACTAGAGTTATATGCGCTCTGTACTGTCAATATGTGCAGTGCATGCATCCACTTAACCTCGGTACATAACAACCATATGCTACAATCTCCTGAACACTCAGCATTTTTGCTTCAGATTGAAGAGCCACTGTATTGATTCAGAGAAACCCCTAACACCCCCACTCCCCTTTACAGAAGCCAAGTCGTGTGTCCAGTGCTGCTATGCTCTAAGAATCATTTCCTTATAGTCTCAGTGGGAGAGAAGCGGGGGAGCATCTGGAAAAACAAACAGGAAACCCAGTGAGAGGAAGGTTGGGATGATATACAACCAGTAGGGAGTACTGCAGCTCACTGCCATGAGAGTGGATTGGACTGGAGGGCAATAGGTAGCATAGAGGGGGAATGGTCCACTTTATACTGCATGACTCATGAAAATAGTGCCTCCAACCCAACAGCCAACATACAGACATCTACACATGTGACACACAGCGGTGCGTGCAAACATCCACACAAGCATGACAGCACACAGACAAGCAGCACAGAGACAAACACACACACACACACACACACACACACACTTTTTACAATAGAATCTACAGGTGTATGCATACCTATTTATGCATATTTAACATAACTAATTATGTATTTTTTCTTTTCTTTTTATGTTTTTTGTGCTAGTTTAGTATGGTAATAGAGATTCTTTATAAAAAATATAATAAATGCTTCCCTATATTGTCATAAATGTTATGTTGTGTGTGTTATTTTTTACAATTAATTGTTTTTCTTCAAGATGACTATAAAAAGGCCAAGCATAAAAAATATTTTGTGTATAGATGCACAATATGCATATTGTGTTTCTCAACTGCCCTTAAACCTTAAAGGGTAACTTTTTTTCTTTCTTTTTTTCACCCTGGAACCTATTTTCCTAAGTCTTTGTGTCTAAGTGACTGATGGGAACAACAATTATTGCATTGGTCCAGTATTAAAACAGTAATTTTATCATTCGAACGAACTTCATCAGAAACAAAATAAATCTATCAAAAGCCCGTCTTGATTCAGCTTCCCACTGTACCAACAATCACCAATCTGGTTCGGTTTGGTTGAAATATATCCTTAATGGCTTAATTAATATACAGGCTCTATACACGCTAAAAATATTGTTTATTTAAAGATTCAAGATTCAAGATTTAAAAGTCTTTATTAATCGCACAACAAGGAATTTCACACTGAATTGGAATTTTGTTAATAGGGGTGCACGATTCAGCAAATGTCACGATTTGATTCAATATCGATTTTTAGGCTCAAGATTCGATTCAAAATTGATTTTCGATTCAAAAACGATTCTCTATTAAAAAACGATTCACATTATGTAAATGTAGTTACTTGTCCCATGTGATTGCAGTAGACATACAATTAAAAATATATATATATATATATATATATATATATAAAAATCGATTGACTTTGAATCGATTTTTGGAATTCTATGAATCAATTTTGAATCGGTAGAGCTTTTGTCAAAAGAATATTGAACAGTGTGATTAGTCAACATTGTCAGGAAATGACTCAGAAAAATATGAAATATCATTTAAATGTCTAAATACACTGGAGGCTGCCTTTAAAAGAAGCCTGAAACGAAAATAAGTGTAACCTTTATAACACATTTAACTGACATCAGAATCTGTTAAATGCTAATGAATTTCATTGCTCAGACATAGACACACAACCCACTCATTCGGGAGTTCAGCACAACTTGAGTTACCTGGACTGATTACAAGAGTTGAGTTTTGCCTTTTTAAGGACTTAGTGGGAACAGATGGTAGAGCCTATGGAGGCAGACATGAAGGGAAAAGCAATGCTTTAGCCACTTAGCTCAGGAGAAAAGGACAGTCATGTCTGATGATGTAATTTTAGTGGGACATGAAATATCTAAACCATGTTATTTCATGCCTGTCTACACACACGCGCCCCTACAGAAATGTCCCATGTTGACATTCCAAATAGGATTTCAAGGATCTGTTTGGCAAGTGGGAAAACGCTTCATATATATTGAAAGGGACTGCTCAGTAAAATAGATGCCTGAATCTGAGGCAAATGGCATTTCACAGTGCACAGAGCAGAGGGAAAGCGATCAATGCAGATCATAAACAGAATACAATAAAGTAATCCATTGCCATTACCAGCAAATGGGCATTGTATTGTAGGCCTTTGCAGACTGAGACATGCATTACTCCAGTTTTCCAAGCAACTTGGAGAGATGAATGCATGAAGAAGAATGGTCATATAATGTCTCCCCAATGTGTTGAAGAACATAAAGTATGGATCCTTTTCCTTGGCGACTATGTGTACAGATATGCTCACAAATGCTTTTATTGAGGAGACAGGGGAAATTGATAAAAGAAAAAAATCAAACAATCGTGTAGATACACACTGCAACTACACGCACACACGCACGCACACACAACACACACACACACACACACACACACATACACACACACACACACACACACCTCATCAGGCAACCCTGACACGCAAAATCTAGCATGCGCCTGTGAAACCTGAGTCTGTCCCTGTCACGATCCCAACATCTGGATCTGTTAAGGAAATTAACAGCCTGGCTATTCCACTGTCATTTAACCTGCAAGCAATTGAGCCATGTGTTGAAAAGTTGTCTTGGATACTCATAAGCCTGCTTGGAAAAGAGCCTCCCTGTCATAAATCAGCCAACTCCCTCTGTCGAGTAGCAGTGTCTCGCTGAAGTTGTCTTCACAAAAGTTTACGTTAACTGCTTTTAAAATCTAAGAGATGAGCAATTGTGTGAGGAGGAGGCTAATCAGCTGACAGAATAAAAATAATTACTTATGTTTCAAGTGTAATAAAAAAAACTTGATGTATTAATGTTAACGTAATGTACAGGGCAACACAATGTGTCACAGTACTAGCCACATTTTTTGTTTTCTTGCTTTTTACTTGACAATGTGCAGTTTCTCCTCACCGTTTTTCTTGTGAAGAGTTTTCCAGTGATTTAAGCTCTTAGATCTCTGTCCTTGGGATGCTGTGGACACCTATTGAATAATTCAACAAAACAAGAGAGGAGTAGGTAATAGAGCTGAGGCCTAAAGTAACTCAATCAGAGCTGGCTGTCTGATGTTCCCACCCTTGCCCCCAGAACTCACACAATGGCTACGCCTGCCACTTTCTGAGGTCAAAGGCTGTTTGTTGACCACAAACCACATAAAATTGGTTGCTCTGTTGCCATGGCCGGGAGAAGACCACAGGGCGGTCAGTGTGAGAACCTGAGTTGCTATGTAATCATGTTACACTCACAGCGACCACCCACATACAGTATATATCAACAGAATGAATATACTTTCACACATACCTACTTCAATGTTTGAATGAGGTCATGTGAGGAAAAAAGAAATTGGCTTTCAGTGTTAACAAATCACAAAGTGCCGTGACATTAACAGTAATTTTCCTTTGACATAATAAAAAGTTCAAAGACAGAAAGTAACCACACTTTTCCTGTCAGTTGCCTTTGACGGCTTTCAAAACTAGACCAGAACATGTGAATCAGAGACACAACCAAGGTTACAGGTGATTTCTTCATTCTTGCAAAACATGTTCTTTACATCTTCATGCGGGGTAAATGTCAACAGTTATTAATCATTGATAATAAGGACCAAGAGTGAACAATAAGTACACCGTGCACACAGACTATTAGCTCTTAGACTGTGAGACACTTTGCAGTCTCATTGCCTCTGTCCAACAAGCATTTCAAAATGACCCATACGAGCACTTCATTGATCAGACTTCCTAAACCAGTGCTCACTGTTAGTCTGAGATGCCTGGCCTCCACAGCTGAAGTCATAAACTTGGTACTAAGAATATTTGGCAGGGATATGAGGACTCTTCACTTGTTCCTGAGTTCCTTCTGAGCATAAACAAAGTTTGTTTTAAGCCATTCAAATACATTGTTTTTATAGGCCATTTTCTGCCACAAATAAATGTAAAAATCTCTCATAAGAATAAAATCTTCTTTCTTAAGAACAACTTTCTCATTCTATGCACCATGACAGTACAGTTCTCAGTCCAAACGCAATAGTAGAAGAATAAGGCACAACAAATGTATGCTTTTATACATATTTGGAACTGATAAATGAGATGGACTGTACCGAAGGACTGTACAGAATGAAAGTTTTCCCCCAGCTGGCATCTGGCATAGTACACCAGTTATACGTAATAAAATATGTTGCAGTGGATTTTAAGCTTTCCAAACATGTCTTCAGTAAATATATTGAGAGAGGAAAAGGGCCATTTAACGGGAGAGCAAGAAAGAGAGAGAGGAAGCGAGTGAGAGACAGACAGACCGAGAGCTGGTCCCAGAAACCGACCACGATCAATTAGTCTAGCAGTACAATAGCCGGAAATCTCATATTGGGGTCATGCATTCCTTATCAGCGAAGTGAATTTTCACATGCCAGATAATGCTCTCATGATTAATGGAGTTGAATGAATAATGGTGTAGAAGAAGAGTGTTATTTTTGCCCTGTGGCAGCTGGTAGCACACACAGTTAACCTAAAAAGTGAAGATCACACTTGAGGGCACTTTCTCAAGTCCTCCCACACATGTTGGATGATAAAAAAGGACCCTTTGGTACAATGAATCTGTTTCGACATAGATTCTAATACAAATATCTTTGCAATGAAATTTAACCAAATTCGGTGAATTTCAAAAGAACTCAGCAACAAAGAATGTAACAGTTAAATGCTGGAAAATACTTAAAAGTTATCACTTGTTAAGGAGCGCATGCATATTCATTTATGTGATGCAATCGCTCCTTGGGAACATTTAGAACTGTCATGACAGCAATTGCCGATCTTTCAGCTGCACATTTATTGGCGGGCAGTGCAACACTGCATTGTGGGATGGAGGTAATAGTGATAGCAAATATTCTTCCCCATCCTCTTCTCCAAGCAGGTGTTGTGTGGGTAAACTGGCACTGGTGGACATGCCACTCTAATTTCATTGACAGGTTTATGACCTTTTATGTGTCCCAGCTGCCATGTTCATGACAGGCTGACTGTGCGTTCATGTTCAACAACATTAAACATGCATAAGCCAGACACAGTGGCCCACCACATGGAACAGAATGCTCTCTGCTGAACATCTAACACGAGGAATAGGGATTCAATGGGAGCTATAAAAACAAGCAGGAATTGAAATACCGATTGGAATAGATAGACGGCAGCTCACAGGATTAAAATAATGGATGTAAAAACTACAAATCTAAGTCATCATGGAGTCTAATTTTATAGGGCTGTTTGGCTCACCAATGCTACTGTATATATCGGATTAATCTTCCCTATCTGCCTAGCCAGACAAGGTCAGAGGAGGTAAGGTGGTTGGACTTACGCCACCGGGAGTGTCAATCCCACAGACCCAACAGCATTTGGGGTAATTAATAATACCTTTGGGATATTCTCCCAAAAGGTAGGAGAGGTACATGTTCCTTGAGTACAGCAGAATAGCCCTCAGAAAGAGCAGCAAAAGGGGAAGGGGGATGGAGAGGACACAGCCAATGATTTATAGAGCATTGTTGTTTGGAGGGTATTTGGCAAGAGTTGCTGTTCTTATCGAGCATGTAGGCCTCGTTCTTCACCAGGCCTTTCTGACCCTTCAAGTCCTAAATCTTTTAACTTTCACCACTGAGACCAGATAAGACTAACACAGTCACATTTATAATGGGAGAAACCCCCTCCTAAAAAGTCTTACATTGAAACTGTACTGAATTCAGTGGTTTCATGATTGTCAACTGTGACTTACATTAATAAAAAGTACAATCTTAACTCATCTTTGCCTCTAACCTTATCTTGAATTGCTTGAATACAGAGCTATTTTAGTTTCCGTGGACAACAACCTAGTCATATTGTATTGGCCATCTTTCATTAAGGCAACTTGTCAATTGATAGGGAGCACGAGAGATGTAAAGAGAACATGGGGGAGAGATAATAAGAGAAAAAAACAGAAAAACACAGGAGAAGAAAACGCAAAAGATAAACAGAAAGAGAGAAAGGTTAAATCTCCCCTGTGATTTGTCAGTGATATGCCCTGAAGCTAGTGGAGGAGGCATCAGTATCGCAGGCCATAACAAAACATGCCAGGATCATTATCAGGCTAAAGATATGATTAGAGCCACATCATGGCGTGCCCTGCACTCTTCTCTCATGAGGAATATATTCTTCTCTGCTCGCCTTGTTTTCTTTTTCTTTTAAATGGCGATTATAATTTGGTCATCTGGAGAGGTGCCAGGAAATAAACTGTTTAGTTTCATAGCCATGCCATAGGAAGCACGCCGTGGCCCAGGCCGTGCCTAGGGACAGGTGCCAGCACGATGCTCCATTTAACACTGCAGCCATGCAAGCTCTGTGTACTTTACCTAAACCGCCATAGTGGAGATGTCATTTTAAGACATTTTTGAAGGATGGGTATTTTGTAAACCTGTGTGATCACAACATGGGTAATTAAATTGATTGTTCCCACTTAAATACACTTACGCATGAATTGCCCTATAGGAAAAAATAAGCCACTTTGATGTGCATGAACAAATGAACAAAAGAGGAGGAAAAAGGGGTAAGGTACAAGTTAGTTACGTTTACACTATAGGCTCATATCTTCACAAGGCCTCTGAAGGGTTTAAGCACTTTATTAAAAGCAAACACACAGCTAATAGAGCTGATGGAAGATTGTTGAGACATGAAGCTGTTGGTTTTTTTATTTGAGATGTATGAAGCCCTAGAGTCTCTGGATCCCCAAAGCAGGGTTACAGTAAATGAAAGTATAGCGGCTCCACCAGATTCATATTATTTTGTTTCAGTGTGGGCAGAGTGTCTTTACAGAGAAAACCCTGTATATTCATACCAATATATATTTCCCTTGGCTCTATTGCTTGCTATAGTCATACTGGTTACTTGAGGAAATAACATTTTGTAAATAATGAAAAGAATACTCTGATCAATCATCTAATGTGTTGAGCAGTTATCTTAAATCATGATCTGTTCAAAAAAGACAAATGGAGCCAAATGGCAAATTTATTGAAAGCTGCGTTCCACAAATCACCCAAGGGTACAGAAAATCAATGTTTTCATACAGAACCCCACTTTTTCATCCAATTGTGAGAATTGTAATGTGTTTCATGCTACTGTTGACATACTGTATAATCTGCGGCCATTTTTTAATAAACTTTTATTTTATATAATATAGCATCTCAAGTCTTAAAACCGGAGTAGAAAACAAAATAGCAGCAGCATAGTGTTATGTGTGACAAATTAATCCAAATGTAGTGGAACATGTTGCATTTTAATAAGCACACAGTCATAAACAGTGGCAGTCTCGAGAAATGTTATGATTAAATTTCATCTGCTTAATCGCTGTAGCCACGGTATTCATAATTCAACTATATCAGGACAGCTGGGATGCTGTTCAACTCTGTTTAAGTGAGCGGATGGTGGACTAAACACCATTTAGTAAAGAAGGAGTCATTGTCCTGTATCTTATTATGAAAATGTATTGTGATCATGTGTCATATGTAAAATCAGAAACAGTTGCAGGAATATCATGGATGAGGCAAATAGAGATAGAGAGGGATGAAAGAAGGGACATGCAGAGGAGACCGTCCTTAGAGCAGAAGAAAGGAGGTGGAGCAGGAGGTGGAGAGATGCTTTAAGCTGATTTATATCAAACGGTAATAAACTGAGCATCGCCCCCCCTGCCTGTTTAATATGCGAATATGCAGAGCATCCCACTCCTGACAGCTCCCCATTAATAAAAGCATGGCTGGGAGCGCAGGTAGCCATAGCTCATCTATATGAAAATACACGATGATGGTTTTACACAGAGTCATCTTTTAGAATGGAGCCCATGTGCCAGAGCAGGACTGATACTGAGAAGTACTCACAGTCATAACTCTACGTACTTCTGTAGTTCATTTCTGGGATTCTGTCTAACCTGCAGTGCAGGTGAATGAAATCAAATCACAATGTGACTCATGCATGACAGAGGCGTGGGACGGAGGATGAAATTCTCTCAGAAGATTGTACATCAGTTTCATACTCAACAAATTGCTTGCCAAGATGGCGCCAGACCAGATGGTACCAATGCCATTTAACCCTACTAATTAATGAAACCATTCTCTTTATGCACTAATGATGAATGTCTTTGTTAGACACTTCTCACTCTCAATGGGCCCAAAGTTTGTACAGTTTGACCAATCAATTTAAATGATATGGTACCCTGAGAATATGAGACATCTATGACTGGTAAGGATATCTTCTATTCATCCAGAACAGTCACAACAATGTAAGAGCATTTGCTCAAGGGTCACCTTGTCATTTTAAAAGTGATACTATTTGAGATGAGGAATGATTTCAAAAAATGTACAGACTGCTCTGGTGAGCATTTTTCCTCCTCCCTTGGTAACGAGACCATAGGTATCAGACAAAGATGCATTTCCACAAGCCCAATATTCTTATGCAGTAACTCGCATGTATATTACCTCTGTCTGCTTTCTCCCAGCAGACAGCCCCATAAGGAGGAGAGAACAAGGGGAAAAGAGGGAAACACAACGAAGCTGTGGACCTGGTATGTCCAGCCCCTGGAGGCCCTTGTAATACCCACTCTTAGTCCATGTATTTTACATGAACAATCCTCAGAGGACACAAAGAATAGGAATCATACACTATTTAAATACAGGATTTGGGACATCAAAGCCAGGCTGATATTGGAATAACAGAAATAATTAGGGATATGGAAGTTGCAGAAATAGCCACATTTCCATAAGATGATAATTAGTCCCAGGGCTAGCTGGGTCAGGAGAAAGCATGTTTGTTGAGGCTTTGTATTAGCAGGGGGCCTACAGCTGGTATTCCAGGTAATTACAGGAGAGTGGAATATTACAGCTGAAATAGTGATTGGAAATCAGGTTTCATTGCATTATAGTACTATTCCTTGTAAACAGAATAGGAAAAAAAAAAAAAAAAGTTATTTTAATTTAAATAATGTGTTTAAACTGAATGAGCAGCTGGTACACACAAGAAACTTAGACCTCAGTTGAGTAAGTTAACACACTTTCACTATAGATGGTTTTCAGTTAAAACAGCAGTTCACAACATAGAAGATCATAGACCATTTTTTTGATGATGCTTAGTGACTACAAAGGCTTGTAAAACATGCATGCTAAATGATTATGTGACTGTGTGAATCACTTGCAAGATGAAAGAAACTGAAACCTCAATTAGCCTAAATCTTTAATCGAATGAGACCGGGCCACAGGTCTGTTGCCACACTGCGATCTGTGTCTAGTCATTTGCTTTGTCTTGTTCTATTTCCACTTATGGGTAAACAGGGAGGGAGTAAAATCATTTTATTTTTCTCCTGCTGAGAGGGATGTTAAGAGGGGCCAGAGAGTATGTCTCCTTATCTAATAACCCTGCCACAAGCTTGCCAACACAGGAGAATCCTGGCAATGAGCAGGGAGGGAGTCACAGAGCCTTTTTAGAATCCAAGCTTGGCTCAGTCAGTGAAATCCACACTGCAACTGGAAGTGGAATGATGCTGGTAGCTACAAGTATCCCTCCACTTCCTCAGAGGAAGCAGATCTGATGCATCTGGCAGCATCTGGCAAGGCTTTGCGTGTCTTTTGCGAGATTCAATTGCTAAGCATAGTTTAAATCACAGTGCTGTGCTCTGACACAGAGACAGTACACACCATGACATTTGATTTATTTATGCACATTAAAACCTCTCCCCAGGGACTTATTCCAGCCCCAAATAAAATCTAAAGGGATGTTTGGAGGAAAATGGAGGGTTGTGAACATTTTTCTTGTTTGTCTATTGCTGTAGAGAAAGTATTTTGCACAGACAACTATACCAGAATCTTGGAACTGTATGCTATCTTGAATTCACAATCCTCTATTCAGGATTCATCGTCTGGGAACCATGAAAGCTTTAGGTTGCGCTAGAGGAAAAGTCAGGAGTTTACCAAAATGAGGTAAAATCCGTCCAATGTTTGTCAAGACCCGCTTAACTCCAAACATGTCAACCTCACGGTGGTTCACGGTGGAGGAAGAGTCAGTGGATCATCCAAGTCAGTATGATTCATCCTCTGGGGACCATAAATGCCCATACAAAATTCAATGTCAATCCATCAAATATTTGCTGAGATAATTCAGCCGGGACCAAAGTGGTAGGCCAATCCATCCACCAACTGACAGACAAACTGACAGACCAACATTGCTATCCCTAGAGCCATGCCTGACTGCTTTTATAGAGCAAGACTCACTCATCACCAACAATGTATGGGAAAAAAGTAAAGTGATGCTTCCTAATGCTGACCCAACCAGACCACTCCAAGCTCCACCCCTCCATCAGTGCTCATCACCACAGTGACCTTGTTGTGATCCACACTATGATGGGAAAAAAACTGATGGGCAGGTGGGAAATGAAAGGAGTGAACGGGATGACACTGGGATTTGCTCAGTGATTAGTTATTATGATATAATGAAAATACGTTTTTGTTTTGTTTCTGGCTATCATTCTATATTTTTCCATCTGCCCTTTTTCTTATCTTTTCCTCAAAACAAATTGTTTAAACTCAAAACATTTACATAAAGAAGATTTAAGCATCATTCACCTTATTTTGTAGATAAGTCATCACAGCAGTTGACAGAATGATTGGTGAATAAGACCTACTTAATATATTGGCAGCTCTCAGGACAGCCCCAGCAGCATGGGAGACAGTGTCCCCTGGTGTTTATAATCCCTCATCTATATGGATCTCCAGCCTAAACACCAATAATTTGCTTCACCAAACCAACCTCATAAACATATTATTTAAAAATTATTTTTACTCCAGTGGTTGCCAGTCAATCTTTAACTAACTGTTTTATAAGCCCATGTCATAATGTTCTACACTAATGTTGAATGTTGCCTGTGTCAAACATCATGGAGCAATTAGATTGTTTTGGTCAGTGTTAAGTTGGACCAGAAAAATTAGACCTAGTTGTTGGCAAGAGTGAGCACTTTCAGCAACATAAACCATTATGACAGCAAGAAGAGGTGTATGCAAAGAGGGTGTTCACTCCCTTATCTTCAAACTGAAGTCATTACACCAGTTCTATTTTAAACGATGAGGCATGAGCGAGATGCAAGTGGTGCAATTGTTGGCAACTAATTCAAGACAAGCAGAGTCACAGCTTGTAAAAAGAAAAATATCTTTGACCTGTATGGTTCAAATTAATTGTTGGATCAAAGTGAAGCTACAGATTTATCTCTAAATGGATTTTTTTACAACCATTTTTCCTCATCTTGTCACAGCACACCTGTTGTCTAACTAAGGGTTCTGGGCAATAGATCCGCAGCAGCATTTGGGCCCTTTGTGGACAGAGGAGCAGGCCAAGCCCTGGGCATTACAAACTGCTGACTAAACACAATCTTTGTTGCAGGGTGGGTGCATGTGACATCACGTCATCCCCTGGGGCCATGTGGGATCTAGGGCAGGCTCAAGCTCATTGTGTCCAGAGCCAGAGCACCCTGTACACGCGTCCTGGATCATCCTGCCATGTCACCTCTATTGTCCACAGGTCTGGACGCACTACCGTGGCATTCTCACACTATGAGGTAGTGTGGGAGAAACATTCTCCGCTTGTCATGGTCCAGAGGTTTACTCATAAGAGGACATTTGGCCTTAGACAGATGAGGTCCGGGAGAAAAATAGTTTATTCAAACTGCTAAACGTGTGTAAGTACCACCCGGAGTCGAGATGGCTTCTTTGATTTATTTAAAAGCCATATAACTATTTTGGTGACTTGGAAATTATCTTTGCCTTACACAAATCCATTGAACAAATACTTACTACCCTGCATAATTATACCAAACCCCATCTTTCGAGGTTTCTATGGTTTGGTTAATGTGAAAACTGAAGGATCGAGGCTCTGATTTCTGTGGTTACCTTCGAATTATCCATTGAGTATCATGTGTCCTAATCTTTGAGGACTTATTTACTACCCACAGGCTCACTCCTGCCATCTTCTTCCACTCTGTCAGTCCTCCTCCTGTCATATTATTTTTGTCTGATCTCAGTATTACTGCACTTTCCATTTCAAAAAATGAAAAGACATTAACCCTCATATTAGATCTTTGTGAATAACATTGAGTTCATTCAATGACGCAGAACAAGGAGACCACAGTCAGCGTGCCCTATTAGTGGTGGGCAGGAATGTAATAAGTGGGACCATGATGTCTGGCACAGGTTCCCCCTGATGCAACCCTTAGGTCTCCAGTCGCAACAGCACCTAGATTGATCTTCAGAGAAAGAAAAACTGCCACATCCCTTGCCGTCAGACGTATTCGCGACACTCTCCTGACACCAGTCTTTTCCACTTGGATAGCCTATCGGTGTCCTATTTTCCTGAATCTGTTATTTCCATAATCCGGCGGGTGCCATTGCCTAGGGTTAATGGATGAGCCTGAGTGTGTGAGATGACAGGGCTTTGTAGCCCCTAACGAACAGTGTGCGGTCTGATGAATGACATTTGGGCTGCAACCACGTCACTTCTTCCATTAGCGAAGCCTGTCCCAACTCCGCCGTATTGAACCATGGCTTTCAGCTATTAGCCTGATGCATGACACAGTCAATTCCAGTTACGCTTTAATAAGTGAATATTTATCTTAGCCCACTCTCAAAGAAAAAAGGAACAGGCAAGAAAAAAATGAGGACCTAAGTACCACACTTGTTCTTATCTCTTTCCGTGTGTGCATGCATGTGTGTGTACCTTTGTTTTGGTGTAGTTTACTTGTTCCTATTCATTTTTGCCAGTGAGTGCCTTTAAGCTCGAGTTACGTTTATTCATCACTCACTATTTATCAATCACCAGCAAAAAAGCATTCTCATGCAGGGTATACAGTGTTACACACGAGTCCTACAGAAGATGCCATATCAATTAAAGGGTCACTAATCTAAGGGATCGATATCAAGATTGTTGTTTAAGTGTTGATCAAAAAAATAAATTACTATCCACTGATATACCATTACCAGATTTTTTTTAACTCCCAATTCCAATCTGTATCGGTATCAGCCTAAAAAAAAACAGCATTGGTTGGTCTATAACTGAATCACTGGAGAAGTCCATCAAAGAAAAGTTACCTTCAACACATTTACATTCCTATGATTATAAGTGGCGTTGAATTCATTAATTCAGTCAGAAAGTTCAAAAATATCCCATTTTAATTTATTGTGAGAACAATTAATGCCAATTAAGAATTATTGATAAATATATTTGAATAAAAAATGTAAATAATAAACACTCTTTTTACCTGAATGTGTACATTTATTCTGCATATTATGGAAATATGTGTGTGTGTGTGTGTGTGTGTGTGTGTGTGTGTGTGTGTGTGTGAGAGAAAGAGAGAGAGGCGTTGATCTGTGTGACCAAGTAAAATTGAGTGCCACTCTGACAGGCTATTAGTCATAAGGCTTTAGCCACTCAACCCCTATCACTATATTAATCCATACACTCAGATGGCTACTCTACACATTTCAATACAGACACTATATTCAGACACATTAACACATGTGCACATCATCATAGTCAGTGTAAAATATCACTTCACATTACATGACATTTGACTTATAACAAGGTCGATCAAGGCTGACACGTAAAAATATAAGTGAATGTTTAAATTGATCAATGAAGATATCAATCATTGTAAGTTTGAGTGTCAGACAGGCCACAATCCTGTCACCTCTTCAGTTTTAAGACACACCCCCAGTTCACCTCAATTTCAGAAAGCCAAGGAGATACCATTTAACAGATTGTGAAAATGCTGGTGTATACGAGTCATGTCAACATGAATGCAATCGAGCAGTATTTTCCCATGACAAACATCCCAATATATTTACAAGAAACAGTAAATGTTTTTTAAAGAGAGATTATCATAGGATGTTGTGGAACTCTCAGAGTTGCTTGGAAACTGAGAGCCAATCATTTTCTTCTTCATTGAGCCACGGGGGACTAGTTTGGAGTTAATTGCAGTGAATCCAATTTTTTAATTAAAATGAACATCATGACGATCTGACTGGATTGGGATTTGTTATTGCCATTTCTTTCTCTCTCCCCATCTCATTTTCTCTCCCCTGCAGGACAGCTTGAAAGAGTCCTGTTGTTTTATTTTAATTGGGGCAGTGATGTAATTGGCCTACTCCATGCTGGTCTGTTCAATTTAGATCCTGGCATGTGTGTCTTTTGTGTGTCAGTGTATGTGCACATGTGCAGAGATATAAAATGTTGGATGGCTAGGAAAATAACAGACAGAGAAAGACAAAGTGAAGTGTGCAATATATACACCAAAGAAACAAAGCCCATTTCAAACATCAGTGTTAAACAAATCCATTGGACTACGAGTTCTAGTTAGAGCAAGAACCAGAATCCATCTTTCAAAATACAGCACACTGAAATATTCACCTACACCTAGGCTTGGACATCCTCATTTTTCAATTGATTCCACACATTGTACAAGAATAAAACATTATTGGGTTTAGAATGAATCAAGGGCTTTGTATTGAAGCCTTGCAGATGTCTCCTGTAGTGAGATCTTTCTCTGCTCGTATAAAAGGCTCCTTGTGTTGTGTCTTCACTAAAGTCATGTAGTCCCACTCAGGTATCTTTTGAACGCCCTGCGAACATGCCTCACATAGGAATTATTTCTATGCAAATTTCCTGATTCCTGATGAATTTTTGTCCCTCAAAATGACTGTGCTTTTAAAAATCCCAGGTCAGGAGAGGAGCCGGTAGGGAGCTCTAAAAACAGAGACAAAAGCCTTATTTCAGAGCTGCTTTTCCTCTCTTCAATTAGTGTGGAGGAGACATAATAGTGACAATGTGACATTTATCGGTCAACTATCTCAGTGACAATCCCCTGATTTGTGAATTCTGTGCAGGCAGAGATAGCATAGCTTTGAGCACAGACTCCCACACGTCTAATAATATCTCTGTAATTAGCATATGCTTTGATTATAAAGGTCACTAACTTGGCCTAACGGAACATTGTATGAAGTGTACCAGGGGAGGCTTGTTTAACAGTCTATTTCCATCCCTTTTAATCTGCATTCAACTTTTTAACATGCCATATTTCCTTATGTCGAGCCAGTTAACGTACTGTAAGACACACTGCTAACCCAGGGGAGATGTTGCTCTACAAGATTCTATGCATCTTTAATCGCATAAAAAGAGGTGTATAGTGATCGGTAAACTTACACTTGAGCAGGGATCTGTTTAATTATTCTATGGTAATTCTTGGCTCAGGGTTTGTCTAGTGCAGCTTTTAATATATTAATGACTGGCAATTTGTCAGGTATGGTGGTGGGTGCATGTTTTCTTTCTGTTATGTTTTTTTTTTTTTTTTTTTTTTTAAAGGTCACAGTAGCTAGAAAAAATCTTCCCTAACGTGTTCTTTAGCTTTACAATGCACACAACCTTTGTTTTATGTGCATGTGTGCAGTGTTCAGTGCTTCTTCCTTTTTACACTCACAGTACTAACAATGTGATTTCATGCACACATCATCTTAACTTAGGTTGTTTGAGCATGTGTCAAATGACAAAAAAACTTTCATTTAAAATCTAAAGTAGTTTTTTGTAATTTAAGAGACTGTGACTTTTGTAATTGTTAGAGTTGTGCTGTGATAGTTGTTTTGATTAGACTTTTTTTTCACTTCTATGGGTAAATATGGTTAACTTGATCAGAAATTACTTAGTAACCTCTTGTGTCCGAAATCACTCCTTATTTACTATACAGTGCACTTACTGCATTTTATTTGAGTGTGCAAATGTATCCACTACATGATCGCTAATGTTTATTATATAGAAAGCAGCAAATGAGTGAACAAGAGTGATTTTGGATACAGCCTTTATAACTGCAAAGTCATAGTCATGCATTTACTCGATTTAATCAATCACGGACAACATTTTGTATCCACTGGTAGTAAATTACAATTACTACTAGCATGACCTTTTTTAAATAAGTAATGTTTAGGTCAGGCTTAAAGTAGCTACGAGGAACTTTTAAATGTTTCTGAAACAGTTTAATTTTCCATCTGATGATCCTAAATGACCTGTAACCGCAAACAAGACTTACAGTAATAAGAACGGTATTTTTTATATAGTTTTTAATAATGCCTTTTCCCAGGTCCAATTGTTCCCGCAAAGTCACAAAATGATTTATGGCAGGCAGAACGGCTCTACAGTCACACTGTACAGCCGTGATGGGGCACAGATTTCGGTGTAACAACAGAAAAGCCTGTGTTTGAGTATCCAGCCAGGTAAAAGGTAGCAGGAGATTTCTTTGTATATGCCCAATTGTATTTTTATTTTATTTTAGAAATTATCTTCTGTAGTAATGGCTTATACGTCCCCCCTTCCATTTAGCGCCCAGTTTTTATTTCTTTTCAGTCCATGTTTGTGTTAGCCTACTATTTTCTTTTTGTCCCCCTGTACTTGTGTAAAGCGTCCTTGGGTTTCAGTAAACCTGCTATGTAAATCTAAGTTATTATTATTATTATTATTATTATTATTATTATTATTATTATTATGTTGATACAACAAACTCTTGCAAATGCTTTGGCTCTTGACACAGTTACAGTGACAGGGATACCCGGTTTATCTCACAATACATCCAAAGTAGGCTAATTTACTGTATGCAACACTTGAAATGCAATCTGTAAAGTATTCTCTTATTGTAAATGAATGATTTTCTGTCCACGCAAAACATTCATCGCAACTATATGACCCTGAACACTAACTCTAAAAGATCCTTAAAGGTGCACTACGAGTTCCTGCATGACGTCACTTCTGTTGACGTTCCAAGTAAATACCAAACAAAACAGAGCAAGCTCGCCCCTTCCCCCCATGTTTCTGTAACTGTCATGACTAACTGACTGAGGGGCCATCCACACGGAGACGCTTTTTGATGCAAAAGCACACATGTTTTGCATCGTTTGGGCCGGTCGTCCAAACGAATCCTGTAAACGCACTGCCTGAAAACGCACTTTTTTGAAACCTGGTCCCAGGGTGAAAAACGGCTCCCTTTTGGCTTCGTTTGGATGGCGAAGATGCATATGTGCAAATCGATGAGGTCATCACCACACCCCTCAACCTCATAGCCCACACTAGCTAGTGCACGGCCACTGACACAACTGCGCTCAAGCTAACCGTATCCCATCTCCATGGTCAAACCAGCTCACTTCATCTAAATACTTTGTCTCTGCTCCCTGACACTTCCCTCTGCTCTGCCGGTCCTGTATTCTACACAAGATATATTGCTAACGTTATATAGCTAGCTACGTTAAACATCACTAAGTAGCTGACCACCCCAGCAGGGACGTAACATTAACGTTAGCTGCTATGGTTAGCTGTTTATAAAGTGGAAGTAGACAACTTATCAACTAGCTAGCTAATCTGTCTGCTTATCAACTCCTTGAACGGATTATAGTAATTTTTAGCACGGCTTATTGTAGAAAGGCTACCGCAAAAAAACGTGTAGCTAGATTATCAAAAAGACATTGAATCACTGATGTTTGTTTGACTGTCGATGTTAACGTTAGCTCTGCTAGCTAGCGCGCTGCAATCATGTCCGATGGCAGACACAACTGCAAAATAAAAAGCAATCCAACAGCACATTATACAATGTAAACAAAGACATGTGAAAGTTATTAAAGTCTACTCATGTTATGAACTGAAGTGGAAGTGAAGAATATGCTCTTCTTCTCCGTTATTGGTGAATTTCTGTAGCAGAAACAGCGCCACCTATAGGCCTGGAATATGAAGTAGCGTGTTGAGTCTTTTACAAATAGATCCATTTGGACACACTTTTTTTTTTTTACACGGTTCCCGGGAAGACGGGGAAAAAAAAGATCATTTTGGTACGTGTGGACGTGGCCTAACTGTTACTAACCCCTACCCCCTCCCCGAACCATCTTCTCGGTGAATGGCTGGAATGTGGTGTTGTATTTTGGTGCACAGCCTGTGCGCCTAGTGTTTGTTTGACGTTTACGACCCCTGTATTGTCTCCCGTCTCTTTTTCACAGTGTATTCATGGGGCAGGCAGCTAGCGGATCAAGGAGAGATGCCTACGATTTGAGACAAAAATGAAATTGCCCTGAAACCATGCAGGAACTCATAGTGCACTTTTAAGACTGCAGGTGTGGTAAAAACACTATAGCTTTTGTACAAAGAGGCCGCTAGAATCAACACAAACTTAAAGTTCCTGTAGCCACTTTAAGCAGTAGCTGAAATGAAAATTACTCCTTTGCTTTCAGTGGTTATTCGTGTTCCAACAATTGCACATGTGCCTATATATGGAGAGAAAGTTTAATATTTTTCTTTTCTTTTCTTTCCAAGCCGATGCAGTAAAGATCAAACAGAAGGATGAGACAGTCTGAATAAAGCTTATGCTGTTTACAGATCAGTAAAGTAAAGCTGGCTGCTGTGAACACATTCACAGCACAGTCTGCCTATAGATGGTGCTCTGCTTAAGCTGATGGGTTATTTTAGGTTTCCCCTTGCAAATACACTAACAAACAGAGAGGGGAGCCCCCTTGGGAGACCATTGTAAACAAGTGGGTATGATGCACTGAGTACAATCCCACTTTTTGTTTTATAGAAAATATGCTCCTTTCATCTGAGACAAACAAGTAGATAAGCCAGCGCCTACACTCACACACCGAGCGTTAATTACCACATTCATTTACAATGTTTAATCTGTGTGCAAACTGAAAATACAACAAACAAACAAAAGGAAGACCAGGATTTTCCTGTTGTTTTGTTTGTTTGTATGGTGCAACATTTAGTAGTGAATTCTTATCTGTAGAAAATTGGTCTGCACAACAATGTCCTGGTTTTGCCTCCCTCCATCAGTTCTACAGAAGATATTTCTGGCTTAATGATCTAGGTTACATACAATAAAAGAATGTATTAAAAAATATCTGGGTTATGAACATAGAGTGAAAAAAGTTTTATTTTGTCATATTCAGATTTTAGGTCAAGTAAAACTGATGCCCCACAACTGATCAAACATCGAAATCTCTGTCCTGGTCAGCAGCCCTTCAGAGACCTTAAGGGAAATAGGACTGTGAATTATTCCTTTCATCCAAAAAAAAGGTTATCACTGAGTCAATAGTACTTTGAGTCAATATGCTAAAATGCAGGAGAGACGACCAAAATGACGCCAAATTCAAATACAACTGCTGTTTTCACATCAGAGGTCCCACTATTACCTACAAGCCTATCAAGCCTTGTCACCTGAGCTCTCTCCATTTATTATCAAAGCACACAGCACATTTGAACCTGAGGGAAATATGATGCCTGACAGCTTCTGTGTCCAGCCAGAAGAAAAAAAAAACTAGCTGAAGTTTCACAATTATTGGTGACCAGGCAAAAACTAAATAAATAAATAAATCAAAATCCCTCCTACGTACCAACACGCAACCCTACACCTGCTAGACGTTATAGATCGCTCTGCGGTTGCGGTCAACAAGGTGGCTTAAGGTATGGGAGGCTCTGACCATTACAATAAAAATATTCAGCGATTTATAATATTCTAAAATGGAACCTCAATTTAAACTGTCAATTAATTCCTTCATGTGAATTTATTGTTAATTTCACTTATTTAATTGCATTAAACTTGATACTGTAAAAAACATTTACATTTCTTAGCAGAATTTCTTTCTCAAATGCAACTGAAAGAACTTGTTTGTCTGTGATATTTGCAATTTAGTTTTATTGCATGGTGCCATAATAAAAAGTAACCTGTGAACAAAAGAGTGTGATAGAAGAGGGGTTCACACATAAACACACTGTGTCGGAAAAATAAAACTGAATGCATCAAGTGAAATGTCAGGGTTTTTTTTCCTTTTGCGGGGACTTAAATGTTGTTATTTTAAAAGTCTCATAAGCAAACTGACAAAACTCACATGTTTTCATTCGAATCCTACATGCGCTTACAAAACACGGACATGTGATGAAGGGTATTTTTACTACTGCTATGACAGGGCCATGGACACACAAGTTTGTTATCTTAATTCTCAAGCTTTGATAAACTGCTGTTAGAGAAGATGAAAAGGTTCAGAAAGAACAGCCTCCACATCTGGAGGGAAGTCCCCCTTATCCGGCACAAAGAGACAGGAAGAACGGAAAGAAAGCAGAGGACTTAGAAACGAATGACACAACATTTCAATCAAACTGACACAGACGTGCCACTTCCTCACTTAAAACACAACAGGGCAGTGGGACAGACATAGCCCCGAAAATGCCCTTTTTTGTTTGAGTGATTGTTGATAATTTACAACAAAGTGGATATATTAGGATGCTGTTCTTTTATAGGAAGGTGATAAGGCTAAAGCTTCAGTTGCGCCACGTTTTCCTTATGAATTGTCCTTAAGCAACAAAAACAATTAAACCTGATGGGCTGCAATCCTCTGACAATCCTATTTAAGTTGGAGATATTATTTTGTTCATTATTACTGTTAACAGGAAAAAAGGATGTCGATTTGGAACTATGACTATGTTTTTTTTGTTTTTGTTTTTTTTAAGATAATTTTTTGGGGCTTTTCCCTTAATTTCATAGTGGATAGACAGGAAAGGTGGGAGAGAGATGGGGGATGACACGCCGCAGGTTGGAATAGAACCCGGGCAGCTGCAAAGGATTCAGCCTACATGGGGCGCACGCTTTACTGGGTGAGCTAGAGGTCGACCCAAGTATGACTATGTTTAACATGGACATCCGGCATCATAGCAGTATAAAAGAGAGATAATAAAAAAGCATATGTACCTTTATGATTTAAAACACCAGCAGTTTGATATTACAGATATTACATATACTTAGAAAGTAGTCATTTATCCAATAAAATGTAAAGTGACATTTGTGCATGAGAACTTGATAGCAGACCCCTCACCGAGGAGGATGTGCAGCTAAACCCCCGGTGTCTTTTATAACCTTTTCATTAGACTAGAAGCACTAGAAAGTGTGCCCACACCTGCATAACTCACACAGGGGTTCATTATCATAACTAACCCCCTCCTGTGTTAGCTTAGACAGGAAGGGGAGAATCTCTGACACATTTGACAACTAGACTCTGAATTTAACAGATATTAGAGATGACCTCCGGCCTGTCTTTATCAATACAATACACATTTCTTGATTTTAAAGAATCTTTCTTTTGTAGTTATGAAGAAAAAAAGAAAACAGTCTCCACCCCGATGTGCAGCTCTCCCCCTTGTTCACCCACACTTGAATAGCAATTAAATTAATTCTTTTTTTTCATGTTTGGTCTTGTGAGGACTTTTGTGTTACAGGGGATGGGGAGAGGAGTGACACATCTAATCTAGCACAGCTTCGTATCTAGTGGGAGACTTATGAAATGAGAGAAAGTCGGATCTTTATCAGTGTGGAATTAGTGCTTCTCCCTGCTTCGTCCAGGAAGTGTATGTAGTGATTCCATTAAAGAGAGGGAGCCTTCAAAGAGGCCAGCGCAGCCAGAGGACACCTTGGGAGGAAAGAGAGGACCATGCTGAGGAACAGGATGGAACCTTGCTGAACCAGCACTTTGCAGAGAGAGATCACAATCAGGCATTTACACAGGACCTGCACAATTACCTCCCAAATAAAGGTCATTTTTACATCACTCCAACACTTGCATGGAAGGGGAAATGGATTGTAGTAATTCTAAAAGTAGATTGAAAGTGTAATGCATTAGGTTCTGCCTATGAATTTATGAGCAGAAACAGCATTGTAGAACAGGGAGCAGAAAACATGTATCCAGATAGGCAGTAAGTATCACTGGCGCTAGGTAAAGGAGTATGGTTTAGACTTCCATGGCATTGCTCCTGAAGATGATCATCAAAAATTACAAGAATATACAGTATAATATACATTCATGCTTCATGTGTCTTAGGCAGATTGGATAGCTATCAGATTTTAAGAAAAGCTAAGGGTAAAGCATTAGAAAAAAAGCTAAGCACAAAGCATTAGATGAGACAAGAAGCATTAGAGAGAGATAGCAGTGTAGCCAGATGTTAAAAAGATGTAGATGCAGCCATCTCTCCAAGACGCATAAGTAAGTCAGTGTCTGTCCCTTTGATAATGGCAGTTGAAGATACACTGGAATTGAACTGAAATGTGCCACTGTCCTGTCTCATTAAAGCCACAGGAAAAAGCAGCTCCAGCAATTTCAACACATACAATCATATACAGGTAGAAAGTGTGCGGTGTCACTGAATGATAGAACTGAGAGAGCATTGATCTGTATGGGTGAGGGAACAGCATCACTGAGACCCTCAGAAGACGATTAAACTTTAGTCTCCTATAGTTCATAAATACAATTCATCCCTCTATTTGAGTTAGTAGCTAACCATTATCTATGTAGTAACAGTTAAAGGTGCAATATGTAATAGTGACAGCTAGCGTTTAAAACTTACTTACTGCAGTTACTGCAGTCCAAATTCAAAATACTGAAGAGAGTTGTCTCCCCCGACCCCTCCTCCCCAGACTCCAAGTTCACGGAGGTTGCCAGGCTGAGACCGCAGCATCCAACAATGTTGCTAGACACTTGTCTTACATAGCCAGACATTACTCCACAGCACAGTCATAAAAGCCCATGCGGAGGTCTGTACCCAACTGACAGACACGCTTTCTTGGCTTAGAATTACGGTAGGAACCGCTATAAATACCACTACCTTGCCGTTCTTTTCCACCCGACTGAAATAGACACTTTATTGGCTTAGAATTACGGCAACAATTGCTAAACACACTACAAACTCACGGTCCTCTCTTCTTGATTTACAACCCCGCTTTCTTGGCTTCAAATAAGTCACCGCTGTCTGCTACGGCCGCTGAACAGGGTACACGTTGTAAACAGCCATGGCCCGCTAGCCTGGTCCTCCGGTATTGTTAGCTAACGTTAGCAGTCGTGATGGTCAGTCGGGATCACTTTACTGGTTGTGTCTCAATTGTTTTTGCGAGTAACCAACTCAGTACTATGTAAATGTTGAAATGACATAAAATGTCCCTAGTAGCCGTGATAAATTAGCCTGAAGCTAATGCTTACCTGTTCAGGAGGAAATTAGCCAACTCGGCGTCCTTTTGTACGGTAGCCGACAGGGGCAAACACCCTGCAACTTAAGAAAACAATATGCAAATAGACAAAACACAAGCAAATTAAGAAAACATCTTCATTAATTTGACAACACGTGCAGCATTCAGCAAACGCTCTGCAAATGCACACAACACAACCAAATACATAAACGCGCTGCAAATAAAAAACAATGCAAAAAGAAAAGCACACAAACCCCGAAAACAAATGCAACAAATAAACGCTGCAACCAGATCACACAACGGAAGTTCTCCAGGCTTCTAGAGGGAGCAGCTAGTGGAACAGCTTGATTTTCAACCCCACTGGGAGAGAGAGAGAAAGAGAAAGAGAGAGAGAGAGAGAGAGAGAGAGAGAGAGAGAGAGCGCCGGCGGGACACGTTCAATCTCAGAACGGTGTGCACCGTTGTGAAACGGTGTGCAACTGCTTTGAGATCATAGACTGTAAATATTAAGTCTATGTTTGAGATATGTTTTCTCTCGTTTGGTGGGTGTGTCTCGGCTCAGGTCACAGGTGATACTCAATCAGCAGAGACGTCTGTAAACTCGTGGTGATAAAACATTTAAAACTGCATCAGCGTTTAACGTTGACGTTTGTTTAAGCCATAATACATGAGAGGGTTTAATTTCGAGGTCCGAAAGGCGCATCACTGAAGTGTAGGCCTCCTCAAGTGTAATATTGTGATTATACAACAACGGTTACCAACAAAATAAGTGATCAATCTGTATTCATATTATGGAGCAATTCACTCTTGAAATACAAAAAACAAAAAAACAGACAGGATTTATAGTCCCTCCCTGTTTAGTAAACCAGCTAATTTACCGTGGGATTTATCAAACTGAATAAATCCCGCCCACACATATAAACACAAAACTGCCTTGCTAACTCCATCGTGTTGTAAGTAAGACATCTGCTGAAAAAGTTATTGTATTCATTAGCATGATTGCCGTACTGTTTAGTTCAAAAACATCCAAAACACCAAAGTACGAAGACATAGCGGACCAGACGCGAGCTTTTATTTTGAAAAGTCGAAGCTCGGAGATGGCACCAGTCGGGAGGGCATGAGACGGGAGCATAGACTGTATATATATATATGTATATATATATATATATATATATATATATATACATATATACACATATATATATACTTACTCCCAGTGGGGTCGAAAATCAAACTGTTCCACTTAGCTGCTCCCTCTAGAAACCTACAGAACTTCCGTTGTGTAATCTGGTTGCAGCATTTTTTTTTTGCATTTGTTTTCGGGGTTTGTGTGCTTTTCTTTTTGCATCGTTTTTTATTTGCAGCGCGTTTATGTATTTGGTTGTGCTGTGTGCATTTGCAGAGTGTTTGCTGAATGCTGCGCATGTGTTGTCAAATTAATGAAGATGTTTTCTTAAATTGCTTGTATTTTGTCTATTTGCATGTGTTTTCTTAAGTTGCAGGGCGTTTGCCCCTGTCGGCCACCGTCCTTTTGGGCTCTAAGCTGTCTCCATCTTCCAAATACATCTCCAATATTTACCCGGGGTTTGTTACGTCTCTGTTCACACAACTGTTAGAAACATGCAGAGGTTTTCTAGGTCTGGTAGAATCTATCTCCGTTGATCCCGTTCATTTGTTTGCTGCTTCTATGGCTGTACTACAGCTGTAGCGCGCTGGGTTTACGTGTTTACAGGTATATCTCGCAACCCGACTTGGCTGTCAAACTGGGAAGTTGATACCAACACACAGGCCAAAACACAACAGACATTCCGTCAGGGAACAGAAATTTCAAAAGGAGAAAATCCTGGCATTAGCATTGTTGTCAGAAAAGATAGTATTTCAACTTAGCATGTTTCCTTAATATCTAATGACGCATTGGGGTCATTTTTGGATTTAATACAGTAACTATATTACATATTGCACCTTTAATGTTGTAACTAGTGCACACGTTATTCTTCTACTGGCGTTACCAAACAGCTTCAGGTGCATTACCACCACCTTGTGGATTGGAGTGGGGGTGACTCTGATTGGCGAAAACAAGACGGATCGGAAATTAGATTTGAGATCTGGCCAACGAAGATGCATATACAGTTGTGTTCAAAATAATAGCAGTCCAACATCACTAACCTCATAAATCAATTTTTTTTGGTAGAAGTGATATTTCTACATGGCAAATAATTTACTAGTAAGTGTTGTAGAGTCATAGAAAACCAACAGACCCAACAGTCATGACATGCATGCTGCTCATTCTGTGTAATTGAATCTGTAATTGAAAGGGCCATGTTCAAAATAATAGCAGTGTTGTGTTCAATTAGTGAGGTGATTGATTCTGTGAAGAAACAGGTGTCAATTATGGCCCATATTTAAGGAAGGAAGGAAGCAAATGTTGTGCATGCTGGTTATAGTGCAATTCACACTGAAATACTCAGCAAAATGGGTCGTTCCAGACATTGCTCTGAGGAACAGCGTTTTTTGATTAAAAAGTTGATTGGAGAGGGGAAAACACATAAAGAAGTGCAGAAAATTATAGGCTGCTCAGCCAAAATTATTTCAAATGCCTTGAAATGGCATCCAAACCCTGAACGACGTGGGAAAAAACGGTCAACTACCATTCGAATGGATCGAAGAATAGCCAAAATGGCAAAGGCTCAACCAATGATCAGCTCCAGGAAAATCAAAGAAGACTTAAAGTTACCTGTGAGTACTGTTAGGATCAGAAGAAGGCTATGTGAAGCAAAGCTATCAGCTAGAAGCCCCCGCAAAGTCCCATTGCTGAAAAAAAGACATGTACTGAATAGGTTGAAATTTGCCAAAGGACACATTGACTGGCCAAAGGAGAAATGGCGCAACATTTTGGGGACTGATGAGAGCAAAATTGTTCTTTTTGGGTCTAGGGGCCGCAGACAGTTTGTCTGACGACCCCCATGCACTGAATTCAAGCCACAGTACACTATGAAGACAGTAAAGCATGGTGGTGCAAAAATCATGTTATGTGGATGTTTCTCAAACTGTGGTGTTGGGCCTATTTATCGCATACCAGGGATCATGGATCAGTTTCAATACTACAAAATACTTGAAGAGGTCATGTTGCCTTATGCTGAAGAGGAAATGCCTTTGAAATGGGTCTTTCAACAAGACAATGACCCAAAACACACCAGTAAGCGAGCAAAGTCTTGGTTCCAGATGAACAAGATTGAAGTTATGGAGTGGCCAGCCCAATCCCCAGACCTCAATCCCAGAGAAAACTTGTGGGGTGACATCAAAAATGCTGTTTCTGAGGCAAAACCCAGTAATGCAGAGGAATTGTGGAATTGTTCAATCGTCCTGGGCTGGAATACCTGTTCACAGGTGCCAGAAGTTGGTTGACTCCATGCAACACAGATGTGAATCAGTTCTCAGAAATAATGGTTATGCAACTAAATATTAGTGCAGTGATTCAAAGTAAAGCAAACCCTTGAGACATTTTTCAGTTTGTACAGTAAACGTTTGAGTTTGTAAAGCAAAATGCAAATACTGCTATTTTTTTGAACAGACTAATATTCCTTTTTCTTCACTTTCTGTAAAGGTATAACACAAACTTGATCAATTTTGGTCATGTTTTGATTTGGAATTGAATGTGCAGTGTTCCCAATGCATTGATATTATGGAATTAAAAGCTATTCTAAGGATTTTGAGCATTATTCACTTTTTTAAACACACTGCTATTATTCTGAACACAACTGTATGTTGCTAAGTGTAAACAAAAGTCCATTGAATTTCATCTGGATACGGCACACTTCAAGTAGTATAAAGTATAATGAGGCCACAGACTACCCTGAGATCTTGTCAGAGCACATGCATGTGAGGACCGTGGCTACTTCATCTAGAAATGGACTTGATAATCACATGTAGTGGTGTGATTTCCAGATAAAGGCACAACAGTGAAATATATATTAAATCTGGAGGATTTTGCATGCTTATAAGTCTCTGTTAATGTTTGATTTCATGCAAGGGTGTAACAGAATGTAAACATTTAATTTGATGTAGTTTTAGGCAGACCTCACATTGTTTTGAACCCCAGAACCTCACCCTTTTAGTCAGTGCTTCTGTGTCTGCTCTTATTTCAAGACAGAGTAAACCAATAGGTTTTATGTATAATGTTCCTTTGACAGGGACATCATTGGTCAAACACATCTGCACCATTAGTGGTACATTATCTTGAAGCCTTCACAGCCACCACACTTTGTGTGTAGTGCTGAACAAGTTACCAGGTTCACACCTGGGGCTGGGGGTCTATTAAAGTGGGCCCACAGGGGCTCTGAAGTTACTGAGGACTGGCATTGTGGTTTAAATGATCTGGCCCTGCAGAAATGTAGAATTTTACTCATGGCAGTAATTGTACCTCACAGCTGGAATGCGAGCAGAGAGAGAAGAGTGCATAAACGGGAAGAGGGGAGAACATTTTATAGCTTGTCAGGGTTATACAGGAGCTAATGATGAAAGTAATAGATCCATGTTTAAATACGTCTCAATCCATCTGTGTCTTACTTTTTTGTTGTATTGTCAGATTCAGAATTCAGCCAATTCCGATATTCTTTATTAAGATTAAACCATTACTGTTTTTCCAATTCTGTTTTGAATTTAAATTACCAACCACAAGGGCTGTCCCCGAATCAGGATATTCTTAGGGGCGTCGAATACATTATTTTAATTTGTCCTGTGCTTACGCATCACATCACAGCAACGAACAGATAATCTCTACAACTAGTTTGTTTTTCTATAGACTACACGGTTATCAAAACTTTTCCTAATAACAGATATGTTCATATGCTTATTTCACACACCTATGAATGTAGATTATATCTGTAATATGTACAGAGCAGCAGGCTGTGGGTCCAGAAGACTGACATTTCCTTAAGATTACATGTAAATCACACTCTCCTTGCCCCCTCCCCTCAAACCCCTCAAAAGAACATGATAGAAATCAAATTAAAGTTCAGTAAAACTTAGTGTGTGTGTGTGTGTGTGTGTGTGTGTGTGTGTGTGTGTGTGTGTGTGTGTGTGTGTGTGTGTGTGTGTGTGTGTTATAGTTTATTACAATCTGTGTGTTATTGTTTATCACATTTGTCATTTTCTAAAAAAAAAAAAAAAAAAAAGTTTGAAACCATATTTCATGCCATTTACTACACTTTCTTTT
Organism: Sander lucioperca; assembly: GCF_008315115.2. Lineage (NCBI taxonomy): Eukaryota > Metazoa > Chordata > Actinopteri > Perciformes > Percidae > Sander > Sander lucioperca. The sequence goes on from NC_050175.1 coordinate 18,811,297, forward strand.
TTTCTAGAACTTTCTGAACACACCGCAACCTGCAATGGGAAAAAAAGAATCATAAAAATCTCCTCTGATTTGCCGGCCATTCTGTTTAAGATCTAAAAACTTCCAAATTAGATATTTGTTTCTCTGTACGCAAACTAAAGCCCTAGAGTGGTTGTAAATAGGGGAAGTTTTCAAATGGTGCAGGGTGGACTGCAGCCCTCATCCCTTATTCATGCTGGGGCGTCTATGAGAAGTGAACGCAGCAACCGACCAGGCTGAGATTCCCTTTCATATTTTAATCAACTACCCTGCAAATGATGTGTTTGCTCCAAAACCAACTCATGTTAACAGGGCACAAAGCAAAACAAACAGTTTTCAAACACAGCTCAGTGTCAGTGTGTAAAAGGGTGGTAAAGGAATTTAGATATGCAGTAGGTAGGTAAGGTAACATTTTATAAGATGTAGCTATCAAAATCTGGGGGTTTATTACTATTTGCCTTCTAGAGTAGATAAAGTCTTCATAAGCACTTGTGATTCATTTGTATTATATAATATGCATGTTCATATGGTCCAAGCAGGCCGGCATGAGGAAAATCACCGTGAATTTTAACTCACCAAAATACCACTGTCTCCAAAAAAATTGGATTCATGAAACTCATATGCTAAATAATCTATTCTCAAATCCTTTATCTCTCCTCACTGTTTTTCAGAGCAAAGAGCAACAGAAAATATAGACGATAGATGGCTTTTATCGAATTGTTGCTGGTTATTACATCGGTGGTGGCAGATTAAATCAGTTGCAGCTATGTTAATTCCGTAACGGCAAAAGTGGAAAGTTTGGCAGTGGCCTACGGTTAATGTGCTTTCTGCAGCTCGTGTCTGTATTGAGCCTATGATTGTATGTGAGCGAAAAGACATGTCACTATGGGCTTGTTCAGACTGCCAGCCCAAATCCGTTTTTTGGCATATCCACACCTTATCCAGATTGATTTTAGAAAGTCTGGAAAGCAAAAAAACTAAAAAAAACATGAAATGTGATTTTTGCAAATCAGATCCAAACCACATTTGGAGGTGAATTTCTTCCAAGTGTCTTGAAGGAGAACAACAGTCCGTTTGGGACTGTTTGATGGGCGAAATGACGGACCTCCATTTGTCAAGCTTCTGCGTTGGAAAGCCACGTCACCAGTGTAGTTACACAAGCTATCCTTACATTATTAACACAGCAACCCATGCAGATAGATTGGTGATGTCCGGACATACAAATCTGATCTGATCATTTGCAAATAACAGCACTGACAGTGTATCTTAAAGATCTGATTTGAGAAACAAATCGAATTTGCCTGCAGTCTGAACGTAGCCTCTGCAACACCACTGTACGACTGCGAGCGGACTGTGTTTTTGTAGTTTAACAGGGACCAACAGAGTGGCGACTCTACAGAAATTATCTAGCTGCTCATGTCAATTCAAGAATCTACAAGTTAAACTTTGATTCACATCATACCAACATCTTCATTTTATCTACTTTTTTGATAATGATCTAAATCAGAACTGTCAGTATGCGGGGTATAGGCTAAAGTTGTTAATTAAATATGCCAGATTTAATGAACATTTCATGTATTATGATACTCATCTCATTTCAGGTAGTAGCTTGTGAACATTAATTTGGCTGCCACTGTGGATTCGATACTGGATTTGAAAATGATTAAATGATTAAAACCCCATTCCTAATCTCTGCTAAATATAATGCAAAAATTATCTGCACCTAAGGAAAATGCCACTTTATAACATATGATAAAACAAAGAGCTCTATTTATATAAAGACTTGTTTGTCTTGTTACCTAACTATCTAACAGTCATTTCAATCTGTATGCGGGTCATTTGATATTAATAACTGGGAAAACATACTATCCAGGGACACATTTTAACAGAACACTCCTTGCATGTATTCAGATTTTAGTTTTAGGAACTACAGTACCAATCCATTAGATCTAATGTGGGTTATTAAGATGAAAACATAAAAATACCTTAGAGGAAATTAAAAGAATCATCAAATAAAATACATTTCAAAGACAAGGCCAAAACGAAGCATTTTAAAAATCAATATACATTTTTCAATAGAACTCATGTATCATTGCCAGGAAGCCATGACTTTATTACAGTTTCACTGTAAGAAAGAACTCTGATACCGCTCCATTTTTTATTTGTGATGAGCTATCATTATTATGGTCTGATAAGATTTCTTAGAATCTATTCAATAGATGAACGGATATAAGAGGATTATCAGACGCTGTTTCAGCACTATTATCCATTTAGAGTGGAAATGGAGACATCGGAATTGAAGTGATTATTTATGACCACTGGAAACCAATAATTATGAAATAAGTATTTCTGTATTATGTATAATTTGAACAATTGAAAATGAAATATTTTCTCATCGTGCTCTCTTTAACCTTAAAGTACTGTGATTGTGGGAGCAACCTAGACAACGTAGGCCCCCTCCCATTCAAAAGGATAATGGCAGCACCCTGTAATAGTGGCAATAAAAGTCTGGCTGCGTCTTCACAAGGATGAAAGAGAGCCACTGAGGGAGAGAACCTGTGTGAAGCCAGATGATTGACTGTCGATACTGCAACAGGATGAGGGAGTGTGTTTATTGATGGAGGATGGAGAACTTTTCTCTGCAGGAGCCACATGACCCTCCTACGCCCATTGCATCCATGCAGGAGCACAGCACAAGTTTGCATTCAATGCGGTATAAAAGACGGACATTAAAAGATCCCTACACAAAGGCACATGTATAGATATGCATGCATGAATGTGTGTATACAGACAAACTGACAAACACAATTTCCATATTTACTGTTGGATGAGAAAAGGAAAAGGAGGGGAGAGCAAAAAAACCCTCATAAATAAATGACAATGCACAGCTTGCCCTGGAAATAGAAGCATCATTTTGTGTTTGTATTATATTCAGGCGGGTAAAATTTAATCTCCCTTTTAATACCCTCTATTGTATAAACAGGAGAGAGGTTGCTGAAATATAAACATTAGGAATGTAACCTTATGAAAATCGATTTGCCATTGAAAAATATTATCTCTGCCTGGTTGTTTATTATTGCAACTCAAGGCATGTAGACACTATCAATAAGAAAATCCCCCTATTTTATTTTTATGTCATATTGGAGAGAATTTATATGAAGAGGATGTGGCAAAATGTACTATGAAGTTACTTCAGATCAAATATTTGCAGTATTGTTTTGAATAAGATTGGGATCAAATACAAGAATATAAAGTCCTTATCTCGACCAAACAAAACAAACAGTTGCAGGGAAAAAATACATTTGAAAAGTTTAGTTAAATGATGATATGGTATTATTTATCTACTTGATTAGTAACGTGTATGTGATGTAATAATGTGTCACACCAAAACATATATAATAGCAATGTAATAACACTATTGCTATATGACCCAATGGGACCAAACAGCATGGATTATGATTTTAAGCATCATGCATTATGCCACAAATGTGAAGTGACAGTTGAGTAACAGCAAGCTGAGTTGTTTGGGTTTTGTTTGTTTTTTGGCTGAATATCAGCAGCTCTACAGAGGGCTGTGTTAAGAACTGGATCTGATCTGCTGTTATATCATACTGTAAATGGTTGAGCCACAGAAACCAAACAATTCTGCCAGCAGACTAATCACTTGGGCTGGTAAACCAATCCTACACGGACATGCACCGCAAGTATGAAAGTGTGTCTGCAGCCCCGATTATTTATTCATTTTGTTTGATTCAGGATGATGTTCCTCCCTTGGATTACCATTTTCCTATCTGGCAAGAGTGCTGGCACTATGCCCTCTGTTTAAGATATCAAAGATTTGCGGCATCTCGTTGCCTCGTGTTGGCTCGCCTGGGGAGTTTCACTAAACATGAAATGGATAAAGCCACACTGATGTACTGTAGGGAACGAAAAAAAGAGAGGCAGGGAAAGAGAGAGAGAGAAGAGGGGTGAGATTGAAAAATGAAAAGATGTAATGGGGTTCCTCTTTCAGGGAGAGAAGTGCTGTTGCTGCCTCCGGAAGCTGCTTGCTTTCCAGGGACGCAAGAGCATGGTGGTCTCAGGAGAGCAAGTCTGTGCGAGCTATGGCTTTAAAATATCACTGGAGAGGACTGATTGGGACTGTGTGTTTCTGTAATCTGTGTATATTAGATACGGCAGATTAATTAATGTTCTAGCTTTGGTTTCATCTCACCATTATGAGGTGGAACACAAACACAGCAGCTAAATTTAAGAAAACATATGCCATTAATTATACATGACCTTTTTGGACTTTATTCTCCCTTAATTATAGCTCAACAGTGGAGCTGTAAACATACAGTAGAGATGTCCTAACAAGTACAATGTATTGTGTACAGTTATTTTGGCTCTAAACAGCAGGTATATTTTCAGACATGGAATCAATCCACTTAATCTTACGGAGCACTGGTCATCTACATCTATACGATTCCTTTTTGATGGACACGTGTTGAGGAAGATATCCCACCAGTAAGTCAAGAGTGGTCATTGCTTGGACTGAAAAGCTACATGATCTCATCAGCTGTGAGTAAAGACCCTATTAATGTCAAGATATGAGCAGCTGCTGAAGACACGGAAATAATATCAATGTGAACTGCTTTTAAGATAATGTATTCCAGAAAAAGCGTTCTACATAGGATAAAACACTAATGGTCAACACATTTTAAATAGTAGACTAAAAACTAAGCAAGGAGTAAAACGTCTTACAGTTACTCTTGTCCATATCTAAGAATTGTCACAAGCTCATATGACTGGGGACTGGTTTTACAATGCATCACCAAAACCACCAGAACAACTTCAGTGCAGCGTAGGTCCTACACGCCTCTGGAATTCAACATGCCCTCACTTGGTGTTTTGATGATGGTGGTGAATAGAGCTATCTAACATGTTGAATCCTCCAGAAACCATTACAGTTTCCAATAAAGACAGCAAGAAAGCCCCTGATGTATCTCTATGACCCAGGGTTCATGCATGGTGCCAAATACTTTAGTGCACACTGAAAATGGTTGTTTACAAAAGTCAGTGACATTGACTGGTTAAAATTAGGGCTGCACAATTATGGCCAAAATGACAATCACAATTATTTTGATGAATATATTGATCACGATTAATTATTACGATTATTTGTTGATTTTAACCAAAACAAATTTTAATTAATTATAACTGCTTTCACATCCATATTGTGCTACATTCCTCCTTTGTTGAAGGATACTATGAAGGAGTATGCCATTTCAGCTGTTGTGCGACCGCTTTCCAAACATGCGCGTTTTGCTGTGAAAAGACCATTAGCTACAGTAGTAACTGGATTAAACACGGCTAAAATGCTGACAGCTAAACGGTGTAGTGTGACTGTATTTCACTGTAGGATTCCAACAGCGGGACATACAACAGTCTGCCGCTAAAGCTATGAGCTAAAAGACTCAAACTAGCACTGGTCACTGCTGTTGTCTGAAAAACAACACAGACGGGACAAAATGTTGTGTTTACTGGTAAACTGGTAAACCTCGTGACGACTTATGACCGACTGCTATCTGTTGTGGAATTTTCCTCACGTTACTCTGTCCTCTGCGACTGTCAACATCTAAACTAAACTGCGCGGTGCAGGGAACAACTCTGATTGGCTCATGGAGGCACGTGATCAGAGAGTGGTTTATGGAGCTCTGGAAAAAAAAAAATTTGATACAGAGCGTTCTATGAACGGAATGAAGCATTTTAAATATCGCTCGATCACGTGAATTTGATCATGGGAAGCCAAAATCGTGATTGTGATTAAAATTCGATTAATTGTGCAGCCCTACATAAAATATAACCCAATTGCAGTAAAAAACTAAGAAAAAAGCACACACACACAACACACAACACACAGACACACACACTAGGGATGTCACGATATCAGTGTCATGTCACTCTATTTTCAGTGTCAGTTTTCAACTTTCTGTTACTGTTTTGGTGTGGAGTGGAGGGGTTTGAGTAGACGGGGCAATGAGAGCTTGATTTACATGTAATCTGGAGAAAACGTCAGTCTTCTGGACCCACAGCCGCTGCTTTGAAGCCTGGCATCACCACACAGCCAGCGTACGGTAACGTAAGTTTGTAGTAAGTTACGTCTGTTTCTCTCTGCCGTTGTTGTTGTTTTACTTCACTATTTATTTTTGTGCTTACTTTGCAGATTCAGATTAATAATACAAAATATAATGAATTAATAAATGATGATGTATTAAAGTGGATAAAGATGAGACTGTTTATCCGGTGGTGAAATTCACAAGCTACCTGCCAAGTCATAACCTACTTCCGCGGTTATTTTGGTGAAAGTAACTCAAAGTAACGCAAAAGTAGTGTAAAGCATTACAATTCATAGACAGTAATATTGTAAGATAACGAATTACTCTCAAATGACAGTAACTAGTAATCTATAATGTATTACATTTTGGAAGTAACTTGCCCAACACTGGTAGCTATCGTAACTAATGTTAGGCTGTGACAGACAATGGCAGAGAGAAACAGATTTACTTTCTGTTTCGAAGCTCCAGGTGAAATTGTGAAAGCCGTTGCTGTAGATGTAGGCTACGGTAAAGCCAGAGGCTGACTGAGGTCGGGTCAAGCCGTCAGTGAGCAACGTGCACGGAGATGAGGCACTCTGTTTTTATGTGCCGGTCGGCTTTCTTCTTCTTCTCCAGCATTTAGCGGCAGACTAGAAAACCTGTAGGCGTATACTGCCCCCCGTCAGGTCCAGAAGAATTGTATCCCTCGGTACCTATGGTACTATAGAAAAACGAGTACCGTCACGTTTTCAGAATTTTGGTACCAACTTGGTACCGAAGTACCGGTTCTCGTGACATCCCTAACACACACACACACACACACACACACACACACACACACACACACACACACACACACACACACACACACACAAGAAGACAATATCAGGGGCTGGTGCGGCTGGTAAAAAGGTAAACAACACTTGATTTAATGTCATTGTAAATTGCAAATACGAAGAAGCACGACCGAGATCAAGTTACTACTTGTACCAGCAGTTTAATACTCAACCCCTCCATTTTTCTTCTCTGAACATCACATTGCAAATGAAACCAGGTATCTGGTGCTCTTATTTGGAGGAACATAGACATTAATGGCCTATCAATGTGCTCTTTTCCAAGAAATGCACTGATCACAACAACAACAACAAGATATGTATACTCAAAACGGAACCAATAAAAAATCACCTCTGCATAATGGGCTGGGATAACAGGAGGAGACATTGGGGCTAATACCACACTAGGTTTCTGATTTCCTGTCTAAATTGGCATAAAGCATCTTGCCTTCAGATGGATTACCTGTCAGTGCATTAAGTACAACTTAGACCGCATCTGAAGCCACAAGAGACGCCAGCTTGCTCTTCCAGAGGCGCTTTAACCATGGCCTCTTCAAAACCACAGTGCTATTACATCTGCCTGTTAAAAGCTTTGAGGGAGGCATCCAGTCAAAGTCAGAGCTTGGTGGGAGCTTGTACCAAGGTGACTAAATTCATTCTTCTCTGTCCAGGTCACAATTGTTTCTGATGGAACTAGGGTCACTTCCCTCATCTTTGCACCACCTACATTAAAAAAAATGTGTCTTAAATAAGAGTCACTTTCCTTCACCACAAGCTTATTTGACTAAAAAAAATGCAAGACACGGATGAGTGAGAAAGAGAATGTGAAGATTGGGAGAATGAATTAGAGAGCAAGACACTGCTTCAGACTATACCAGCCAGGCAGAGAATCACACATACGGGAGGCACATTTGATCAATGGCCTCGATTGAGAGGCAATGGATTTTGCATTATAACCACCCCGTTCATTATTGGCTGAGTTAGCATCTGCTCACTAACGCCCCCTCTGTCCTTTCCTGTTGAAGAGTAATGATCTGGAGGGATGTGTTCCCCTTTACATACACACACATATACACTCAAGTAGACACACATAACATCCTAGCCCATCACTCCAGAAGCAGAAAAGGTAGTGTAGGCTAGAGGGATCTGAGCCAATAGAATATCACACTGCTTACATGAACAATAGCTCAATTAGAGCGGTCTGTTCATGTTATGAGATTACTTTTCTTATGCTAATCTGTACACTTAACTAAATGCTCTTCAGTAAGGGGTTTGTACTCTCCCAAGTTAGCTCACCATTTCATTATGTAGTCACGTGTAAGCAGCGCTACGCAGTGACTGCCTTCGTATATCATGTTCATGGGAGGAGGGATAAAAGTGCCTTGCTGATATGTAAGTGGATTTCAGAAGTCGTTTTCCTTTCCTTGTATTGATAAGAGCTTCATTAATCAATCATACATCTCTTCCCATTGATGGTCATGATGAAGGCAGCCATGGTGTGTGTGTGTGTGTGTGTGTGTTTGTTTGTTTGTTTGTTTGTTTGTGTGTGTGTGTGTGTGTGTGTGTGTGTGTGTGCATGTGAAAAACCTTGGCTTAAGATTCCCCCTTACACTAAATTTACAAATACCATGTTGGAGTTAGATGTTGCATATCTCAGCAAAACATCTAAATAATGTAACCTGATATCCACATGAATATCATGATGCTGACAAAAAGCAATGAGGATATTTATCAAATGGCCAAATTTGAATAATGATAGTGTCAGCCAAAATGGCTTTTTTGTAAGCCAACATTAGCAGGTACTTGCATATTCCTGAAATACATTTGAACCCACTTGCATGTTGAGTAAAATCCCATTTGGAGAAAACACTATCAGTTATAAGAGACACAGTGACATAAGACTAAAGGCCCTGACACACCAACCCGATTATCAGCCGTCGGACAGTCTGGCGAGGTCAGTGACTCGAGTCTGTTTGGTGTGTTCTGTGCCGTCGCCAGTCGGAGGAGCCGTCGGCCTTCATTTGGGCCGATTTGACATGTTGAATCGGAAGGCAGGCAGTCGGACTCAATGGCCAATCTGATTGGTGGCGCACTAACCCAGAAATGACAAGCGGGATGAGCCTGACTAATGCCTCTCAAAATCTGACGAAAATCTTTTAAAATCACCTTTGTCGATCTGAAACGAAGACAGATTCAGCAACTGCATGGCCTATTTCTCGCTTAAAATGTTTTCAGAGACACGTTTCGGTGAACTATCTTCATAAAATATGAGATCGTATTCCGAACGAGCCGCCATTATGCTCGGTTGTAAAATCTGGGAGCAGCCAGACCCACGTGGCGCGTTTGTCCAATCAGCTGCTGATTTAAATTTTTTGGGCGACAACAATACAGATTAGCGCCGCCTGCTGTTATGGAGACGTATTACGTCTCACGCACGCGCAGAACGTACACTCAAGTTGGCGTCGCTTCGGTGTGTTACGAGGCACTTTTTTGACCAACTCGGGGAGGCAGTCAGTCTGAGTCAGTCTGACTGCCTTTTCTGCCGAAGGTCGGCCGTCGGGTTGGTGTGTCAGAGCCTTAAGAGACTACAGCCAAGTTAGCAGCTTTGTGACGCTGTACTGTCTAGGTCTTTCACTGGACTTTTTGTAAATACACCCTTTAAAACCTGACCTAACACACCAAGGAGCGGGCTTCGCAGAGAAGTCAACGAAAGACACTGGAGCTACTCGGAGCACGTGAGAAAGCTGTCGCTCCCAATGACCGACGTTAGCAGGCCTGGCTCTGGAATGTGGAGCGCAAAACGACATGGCAGCTGGGTGAGTCAGTTTAACGCAGCCCAACCCCTCTTAGGTAGGAAAGATATACACACCAAGGCCAGCTCAGGTCTCACTCTCACATTAAATGCAACACGCAGGGAAGAGGAGACAATATGGTTAATGTTACAAGCTAGGTTAGCCTTTAGTAGCTGTGTTTTGTTGTTCAACAAGCCCAGGTTGGCTTAGCATGGCCCAGCATGCTAACATTCACCATCTTAGTTTAGCATGTTAGCATGATAACATTTCCTAATTAGTACAAATTATCATGGCAGTCGAGGCATTTTAACGAAAACCACAAATGTCAACCTGCTGGTGGCACTAGAGGAAAAGTCAGGGGGGATCACTAGTCAGAAGGATTTATGATCTGGAGATTATGGGTATGTACATGCCAATTTACTTTTTGATCGTTCCTCGCTCAACCAGAAATCATTCCGGGCCACCATCATGAAGGCCCCTCCAATGCTCTTATTTCTGCTCTGTGGAGGGGGGATCGAGGAGGGATCTCTGAGGAGACGTGAGCAAGGGTACACAAGACCAGTCTTCACAGAAGTCTTTTACCGCACACAACACACCCCTTTATTGGAAATCAGTTAGTGATTGGACAGCACAGCTGATCAGACTGAGCTGAAACTGCATCACAACATCACTGCAGCTTCATACTAAAGTTGACAGACAAATAACAGGACCAGAACAGAACTCCCAAATTTAGATTTTCTTTGTTTGATTATGAGCTGCCAACATTTAGAAGGGCATTTGACTTGCACAGCATTAACTGAAATGACAATGATGATTGGCTAAAGAACATGGATGACAGGAGGCTGGTGGGTGCAGTGAAGTTGGATTTTAGTGATGCATTTGAGGTTATTGATCATTATTTGTTGCTTGGAAAACTCAAGGGCCATGGTTTTAAATTCACTGTTTTGTCCTGGATAGAGAGTTAGAGTGTTCTTCAACGGTAGCTTTCTGATAGCAAAGAGGTACAATGTGGAGTTCCTCAGAGGAGTTGCTTTTGACCTATATTATATTCTATATTTACAAATGATCTCCCACAGTATTAGATAAAGCAATAGTGGTAATGTATGCAGATGATTAAACTATGTACAGTGCTCCATTGTTATATCATAAGCTAATTGATGTACTGTCCATTGAACTCAGAGCAGTGGCTGAGTGGGTATGTAAGAACAAATTAGTGGTGAATATTTCTAAACAAAATGTATGGTCTTTGAACCAAGACATACGCTGGTCAGTAATCGGGAATTCTCACTTGGTTGAAAGTAGTGCTGCTGCGATTAGTCGACGTAATCGACCATTAAAATAAGTAATTTTTTTAGTCGACGTGTTGTTTTACTATTGACCACCTATTTATTTTTGGTCTCCTGTCTCAAACGGCTCACTGTAATTCGCCCTGCTGGTTAATCTGCTATCCGCTTTCTTCCCCCTTCACTGCTTTGATTTGAAAAATGGCAGAGGCAGGCTGTACGGGTTGACCAGAGGATGCACAGTTTAACCAGCGGGCAGCGGCGCGGCACACCTAGCTGCCGGATGGTGTTGCTAACAACTTGCAATGTATAACTATTATCAGACCGGCCCTCGCGGCCTCGAAACGCTACCGGCCCACCGGGAAAAGTCCTGACTCTCCCGATTGCCACTCCGCCTCTGAACGTATGTATATGATTATTAATGAAACGGTGAGCAAGTCTGTACTGTTTATTAACTCTTGACAAGTACAATAACTGTCTTTGGATGTTAAACAGGCTACTTAGACTTTGGCAGTAATGTTTTAAACCCCGCCATGCACGCAAGTGTAAACGCGAGCAGCATAGCTGCGTGTCTGCCTGCTTTCAGCTACACACTGCCTGCGTGGTGTGAGCGTGGTGTTTCTGTTGTGTGTCAGCTGCGTGGCGTCTATGTCTTTACACACCAGAAAGGTGTCTGATGCTGCACTGCTGCTGCTAGCCTTGTCTGTACACATGTATGTTTCCCATTGATTACTGCACTCAAGCAGTAGTATACTTCTTGTTAAACATAAATACATACTGATTTGATTACAGCAAAGACAACGTTGGCAGTATTTTTTCTGTATTAACAGGTGCAATATTTGAAAATCGATAATTATTTATTATTTTTTTAAATTACATTTATATGTGCATTTATGTCATTTTTTTATTTGGTAACATTTAAGTTATTTATATTGTTTATGGCACAGGAGACATTTTATGTTTTGGCCCTTCAGTTGAGTTCAAAATAAAAAAAATTAAATTAATTTAAATTAGTCGTTGAGATTAGTCAACTAATCGAAAAATTTGTCGAAAAAATTAGTTGTTCGAAAATTTGTCGTTAGTGGCAGCACTAGTTGAAAGCCAGTAGAAAAAGTTAAAAAGTCAAAGCTATTTGTCATTGTGTTGAATGCTAGACTGAAATGAACACACTTATCTCTAACATTAGAGCTTAGCTAACATGGCTAGTGTTTAGCCTGGCCAGCCAGTCTGATTAATCCATATCTGTTATTAATTTAGAGCCAACTAACCGAATACTTATATTATGTTTGGCATGTTTAACGTATTAGTAGAACGTGATCACAAATTAAATTTACATTATACAAAATGTCACAAAACATTATTTTAGTTTTTTGGATTAATCAGACTGGCTGGCCAGTCTAACAACAGCCATGTTAGCTAAAGCTAACATTAGCTCTAATGTTAGAGGTAGGCTATATGGGTACATACATCGGCAAGGATTTTAGTGTGTGGCTCTTAAAAGAGCCTTTTATTTGTGATTCAGGATGAGGTCACTCATCAGGATGAGGTCACAAGTCACTGCAGAACTGTTAAAGCCGACTGAAAGCTGATCCAGCTGTGCCGGCGTCATCAGAAACAGACGTCGCTTAAGATGAGGGTTCAGAGGAAAGGACGTTTTGATTTGATTAAATTCAGGGACTTGCACACAATTAGATGTATCCTTACACCCCTAATATTTTACAATTTCGTCAGTCCCAGAATAAAGATTTTTATATTCCATGAAATACTACTGTCAATTTTTCTCCCCACTCTTCTCTCTACTTTGTCACCTTCCCTTTCCCTTTTGTCTTGCTCCATCTCATCTGCTGAGCTTCCATTCTCCTATATACAATTTTCTTCTCTGCTCTTTATTTCTTAGCTCAGCTTTTCCTGTGTCTCAGCCTCTCTCTCTCTCTTCACTCTTCTCATAGCACAACCTATCTATCATTGCTGTAATCAACACAATGGAGTTGTCATGGTGGCCACAAGGACCCTCCCTGGACATCGCCCCGGGAAAGTGACTGAAAGAAAAAGTTGGACTTGCCAAACACTGAATCATCACATTTATCAAATATGATAAAGAGGGATTATAGAAGGAAAAGCAAGAACAAGGAGGGTTTATTTCTCAACACAGCAATTGAATAATTGCTTGAGGCTGCAGAGGTTATTCCCTCCGACTGTTCCCTTTAACAAATACATAATGTACATGAGTAACAGAGCACAAACCCCATGTAGTTTCATGCTTCCAACCTCTTGAATTGCTTTGAACATTTCTTTAAACTTTCTGAGCATCTTAAGCCTCCTGCTAGGCTCTCCTGTGATGGCAAGATAAAAAAAGTGTTGAGCACTGAGGTGAGACCTGACAACTTAAGACACTTAGACCAGAGATTGAAAAAGAAAAGGCTAAACAGACTCTCCACCCAGCCACCCACACACACACACAGTTAGAAAAGAAGAAAAAAAACTCAACAACCTAAGGTATCAATATTGGACACCGATAGATCTCTTAAACAAAATGTTTAGCAAATGTATCAATATACACTGGTGGAAACAGTGTGAGCACAAATTCAATTTTAAACTAAAAAGAATTAGGCCACCATCAAAAATTCCTCTGAAGCTTTAATTTTATCAAAATCTTAAATAGCTGAGTGACTGCTTTGCAGATCAATACTACTGTCCAAATTCGAAGGTTGGATGTTTATCTAATACTCTACGGAAAGGAAAGGATCTGTGTTGAGATTTTAAATATTCTTTCTCTTTGGGACAATCTGATACCTGATGCATTGAGTTTGCAAACCGTGCCTCAATTTTGACATGTGGAAAAAGATGGCAGTTCTATGAATAATGAGAATAATAAGTGTCAGGAAAACTTATAATTGCCTAAATTGCTTATTTCTTGGAGCACATGACCCACACAGAAGGTGACTGCTTTTTGTTCTGATGTTCAGACTGTGTCACTGAGTTTGAGTTGTCATGGGGCATCCTGCAAATATTTTATGATGAACTTTATGTACAAAGAATTCACTTCAATTTTAAAAAAACGAACTGGTAGTTTCTATTTGTTGTCACTTATACATTTTTAGATTAATTGGACACCACACCATCATACATGCCTCCCTTCACTGGAATACTTCATCACTATATCCTAGGATTGAATGTCATGTCCATACCTATTATGCTGATTAGGTAGTCTGTGTAAACGATATGCTGTGATTTCATGCACGCACATTGACATTCCGAGTGGCATTTTGTATATGATGATTTAAAACATATTTAGCCTAAGTTATGGGCTAATCTTAATCAATAACAGAACATTTTAATGGAGAAAGTGATGATAGTCAAAAAGCAGTTTTTCTGCATATTTATTTTTTTTACAAATTAGGTTCTTAGAAAATGTTTCACCTCATTTTCCACATAAAGTCCTGCAGTATCTTGCAGCAAAACATCCCCATTACCTTCTGCAAATGGCCAATGCAGAAAAAGGGATTAACTAAGCATACATTTAGGGCAATGGAAAAATGGACATGCCCACAGATTTATTGGCATTTATTATGGTTGTTCTTGTTTTAAGCGTAAAACCCCCTTCTACACTGCATCAATGAATAGGGTGTTGGTCTGCCTCACACAAACCATTAGTGAGAGAATTTATGCATTTAATACATTAGAATAGAAAATGAATTTAAAAAGAAAACGCCATGAGGGAACACATTATCTTTGCTGTCGGCAGTTTTCTGGTTCAACATTTGGCAGCCTCGTCAGTAAATGAAAGAATTATTTCAATTATTGTACGGCATTAAATTATAGTTTGTGGAGAAAGTGGTGACAGGTCTGCATAGCTATAACACTTCCCGTGCCTCTGGCTTCTCTGTCAGTTTTAATGAAGAAACCTCTCCGCACTACACAGAGTGAGAGAGACAGAGAGAGGGAAGGTTTTGTTCACTGATTCTCAAATTTGTCGCAATGACTGTGAATTGGTACTTTGTTTAAAATATATATATATATATACACACTGTATATACAGTATATACTATTCAAGGTCAACAAGAACTGCAGGGGCTTCAACTGGTAAGAGAGTAAAATATACTCTCAGCAACTGAAAATGTATTGAATCGGTTTCCTACAGTTGAACTTACTTACAGCATGTCATCCCATTAATAGCCCCAATGTCTTACTGTGCAGTGGTTTGCCACAGGGTTCGGAGCTCAACCCCAACATGCTCTTGCAGATATTCCCTCAACAAACATTAGGGAATGTCATGTGTGGAAATATATTGCTATTATACCTGCTAAGAAAAACACCTAGGGGCAGGTGTATCCTCCTTATGCTCGCATTAGCTCCCTGCTAGCTGCCCTGTCCTTCTGCACATAATGCCCTCTATGAATAAAGAATAAAAGACTTGGCCTATCTGAGCCAATGGTTCCTATCCACCATTGAAATGCTATCCCATCCATACATATATCAAATGCCTGATCCCTGCAGCATTTAACCAAATTAAATACTACCTTCATTAGCAAGCCAACACCTAACGGAGGCATACAAAATACCCCCAGCCCCAAGGACACACCGCTAAATGGGCTGGCAGAGCTTAAAATAAGTCCACACACACTACAAAGACTAGCCTTCATTTGTATGTTCCTAATGTGCCAGCTTCACTCACTGTACATGGCCTGCTGCTCCGAACACATGGTGAGTAATTGCTATCACTCGACCTCCATCCTGCACTTAATCAACATGGTAACACCATGGGGATAAATTCACGAACAATACAGTCAGAATAATTCATATATTGGTCAACAGAACTAATGTGTAAAGTGGTGCGTAGCATCAAGGTGTCACATGATTCAAAGCCAAGGTCACTGTACTGTATGTTATCTGAGAAAAATACTAATGGAGGCAAGGAACAAAAAAAAAGATGCCGATGACCCAAAGTCTAAGGCTAATAATTTACTTTGCTTATATTCCGTTTGATGATGGAGCCAAAAGATTTCAGTAACTCTTAATCTTTTTTCATATGAACACTATCTGTACAAAGACAATGTAGCTTTTTACTCTGTATATAGTTTTTCAGTGATATTTATTATTAATTCATAGACGCTAGTTGCTGTAATCTCTTTATACGTTAAAAGCCTTACCTAAAAATCTTTTCATGATTGTCTCCATTGACAAAAAAATAGACTGTTGGGATCCATGAACTGGATGTATATTTCAAGGTTCAGAACACCATGTTCATCATTGTACAGTTGGCCCATTTGTATCCATTTTCACCTTTGACCTCCACACAAATGGTGATAAAAGCACCCTTCATTGCATTCGACAATAAAAGCAATAGGCAGTTCTTTGAGTCAAGCAGCACAGTAAACAAACATAAATAAAAGAGAGTGGGAATCAATGAAAGAGGAAGCATAGAGAAGCAGCACACAGACCTAGAAGCCGATACACTAACACTCAGCTATTACCACCAGTACAATAAAGAAATACAAACAGCTTTGAAGAAAATTGAGAAAAAACTCTATGCATATTTATTTGTAATACTGTAAGCTATTATCTAATGCAAATATCATTTTGAGATATACACTTCCCCAAACCTGTAATTTTAGATTATGACACAATGTTTTTTTCTTTTAAGACCATAAAAAGGCTTTATTTTTCTCTTCTGCAGTGCTGCAAACTGAACAGTAAAACATATTAATGAATGTTTTGGCCCTTTGTCGTTTTTTGTTTGTACAGTATATCACATCCACTGTTGGAGACTAAATCTTAAATTCTCCTAACAGTGATTTGCTTGTTTTAAAACTGAAAAAGCAAAATTATGAAGTATTCTTTTAGTCCAGGTATTAACATCAGCACTGCATAAAAATCAGTTACCTTGTTACCTAAAATCATTGTTACCTCATATTGCTGCACCTTTAGACCAGTTCAGACCAAAGATTCGCGATGAAACGAGTTGAAACATGCGCCGGTCTGCAACGTTGTGAAACCTTGCAGTTTACACCAATGCGATGAGACAATACAGTGCATCCATAACAATGACTCTCTGGATTTCCGTTCAAACTTCCAACTTTTCGAGATACTTGCTACAGTTGCATTTCTATTAGTGATGAAACAGCAAAATAGTTTTATTTCTCTGATTCACCGATTTGTTCTAATGCTGCTCCCTCTCTTCAGTCACTCTTTAGCTCGCTTGACCATATACCGTGTTCACAGACGCTTGTTGAGCCTCCACCCAAAACTCTGACATTTCAACCAGTTGGCAGTTTGTAACTCATAGATATAAAACAGTTAGTTGTAACTGACTTGACCAGCTGACTTCGCTATTGGCTGTTGAAAGAGGTGACGTCCCTTCCATTCTAAAATCAGACACTGGCAACTTGACAAACTGAGTCGCAGCTAGGCCATGAGCTGGCTTGAGTCGACCTACAACGGGCCAGTTCAGACTAGGGCTGAACGATTTTTGAAAATAATCTAATTGCGATTTTTTTCCCAAATATTGCGATTTCGATTCGATTATTTTTTTAAGCTCTTTGTCTTCTGTATTATTCAACAAAGACAAACAATAAATCATTTTATAGTATGAACAACACACAATTACACACTAGACAGTTAAAAAAGTAAAAATATAGTATATATACACACACACACACACACAACAGTGTATTTTTTTTTACAGTGCACAGAGAGGAGCTGCCTCCAGCCCCTCCCCCTCATGAAGTTGAGTGCTGCCGGATTAACTGTACTAATAAAACCGTTGAAACACCACGGCCACGCTGCTGTGAAAGCTCCCCGAACATCATTTATCAGAGTCTGGTTGTTACCCCTATCAGTGGCAGCTCCTCTACTTCATATCTTTATAACGGAGCTAACCACTAACCGGAGCTAACCGCTAATCAGAGCTAGTTGCCAACCGAGCCTTCAGTTCTGCGTGTCTGTATCCATTAACTGCACGTATGGACTCGAACCAGAATAAAACCCTTCATTTTATTAAAATGGCTGTAAAAGTTTTAAACTACAACTCAGAGTTGTTTGAATGACAGAAATCAGCTCAAGGTACAGTGTAGCGTTAGCATGCTAAGTTGATGCTTTCTCTGCGGAGTGCAGACTGATTTGCTCTCGCGAGTCATGTGACCAAATCGCAGCCTTTGCGATTAGGAAATCGCGTTTTAACATATCGCGATATTATCGCAAATGCAATTAATCGTTCAGCCCTAGTTCAGACCGCTACAACTTTTCGCTGCAACGTTCTAAAACGGTTTTGTCTTGTCGCAAATCTTTGGTCTGAACTAGGCTTTATGTTACCTTGCAACATTAAGTGACCTCCACACATGTACGGTTTTTATATAGATAATAATAAATGGCAAATGGCACAAGAGACTGCTGCCCCTATATGGGAAGAAATGTGGCATTCATTCTAATAACTAGAGGTGTGATACCCAGTGACATCAAACAAAAAGGTTAGGATTGTTTAAAGGTTTTTCTTATCAGTCTTAAGGTGAGTGTCTGTGTAAAGCCCAGTTCAGACCAAAGATTTGCGACAAGACAAAACCGTTTTAGAACGATGCAGGGAAAAGTTGCAGCGGTCTGAACTTGCCAGTCTCCGCTCGACTCCAGCCAGCTCATGGCGTTGCCTGCGACTCAGCTTGTCAAGTCGCCAGAGGCTGGATTTTGAACGTTAGGGACGTCACCTGTTTCAAGTCAGCGCGATGTCAGCTTGTAAAGTCAGCTACAAACTATAGAAATAAAATGATTCATAATCCATTTTATTTCTATGTTACGAACTGTCAACTGGTCAAAATGGAACAGTATAACACGGAGGCTCAGCGGCCGCCTGTGAGCACGGTATGTGGTAAAGCGAGCTAAAGAGTGACTGAAGAGAGGGAGCAGCGTTAGAACAAAGCAGTGAATCACATAAATAAAACGTTTTCGCCAGTTCATCACTAGAAATTCAACTGTATCAAGGATCTTACTATCAGCAACGTTATCCACATTCACATAGATGCAACAAATTATATATATCCAGCTACAAACGTGTTAACGCACAGGACTTTCAAGCAAGGGAGCGGAGTTTGCTTCACGGGGAAAACAAAAGACTTTCACCCAGGAAATACGGGTTCCTTGGGAGTGTTTTAATACAAACCACAATCTTTTTCCTAGACTTAACTAGTCGTTTCGGTGCCTAAACTTACAGTGAGGAAAATAAGTATTTGAACACCTGTCTATCAGCTAGAATTCTGACCCTCAAAGACCTGTTAGTCTGCCTTTAAAATGTCCACCTCCACTCCATTTATTATCCTAAATTAGATGCCCCTGTTTGAGGTTGTTAGCTGCATAAAGACACCTGTCCACCCCATACAATCAGTAAGAATCCAACTACTAACATGGCTAAGACCAAAGAGCTGTCCAAAGACACTAGAGACAAAATTTTACACCTCCACAAGGCTGGAAAGGGCTACGGGGAAATTGCCAAGCAGCTTGGTGAAAAAAGGTCCACTGTTGGAGCAATCATTAGAAAATGGAAGAAGCTAAACATGACTGTCAATCTCCCTCGGACTGGGGCTCCATGCAAGATCTCACCTCGTGGGGTCTCAATGATCCTAAGAAAGGTAAGAAATCAGCCCAGAACTACACGGGAGGAGCTGGTCAATAACCTGAAAAGAGCTGGGACCACCGTTTCCAAGGTTACTGTTGGTAATACACTAAGACGTCATGGTTTGAAATCATGCATGGCACGGAAGGTTCCCCTGCTTAAACCAGCACATGTCAAGGCCCGTCTTAAGTTTGCCAATGACCATTTGGATGATCCAGAGGAGTCATGGGAGAAAGTCATGTGGTCAGATGAGACCAGTGTTTGGAGGAAGAAGAATGATGAGTACCATCCCAAGAACACCATCCCTACTGTGAAGCATGGGGGTGGTAGCATCATGCTTTGGGGGTGTTTTTCTGCACATGGGACAGGGCGACTGCACTGTATTAAGGAGAGGATGACCGGGGCCATGTATTGCGAGATTTTGGGGAACAACCTCCTTCCCTCAGTTAGAGCATCGAAGATGGGTCGAGGCTGGGTCTTCCAACATGACAATGACCCGAAGCACACAGCCAGGATAACCAAGGAGTGGCTCTGTAAGAAGCATATCAAGGTTCTGGCGTGGCCTAGCCAGTCTCCAGACCTAAACCCAATAGAGAATCTTTAGGCTTGCTGCAAAGCAAATCACTCCGCCCAAATAGCAGAAGTAGCAGAGCTTCGCCTTTCTGAGAATATAGTTCCCAGTTTGTTTACGGTTAGATGGCTGTGTCTCATGTTACGTTGTTTTTTGTACACGCTGTGACTCTACAAATCACAACATGTAAATAGGAACATGTTGGCGTTATTTTGTCACTTATTCGGAGCAGTAGGCTAGTTGGAACCAGTTACCTGCAGGTTCTGTGCTAGGCTAAGCTACCGGTTGAACCGCCAGACAGCGTTACAACACGCACGGACACGAGAAGGGTATGTATCGACTTGTCTTACTCTGGGGGTTACAGTGAATAAGATAAAGTCCCAATAAGTCAGCGTGTTCCTTTACTCTAGCTAAAGTTTAGTCAGCTTGAACATCTTCCCTGAACTCTGCACTATTCATATTTCGGAGGCATTTGCTTTGTATTGGATGTCTTTAAAGCTTCTAACATGGAAAATAAAAACAGTCGAGCTTGACCTTCCTCTTCTATCATCTTCTCTTTCCTATCCTCGAAGCATCCACCCAATAACAGATTAGCTCAGAGGAAGACCCATTTCCTCCCTGAGGCTGCTAAAATATTAATCAAAACACAGAGGAGTGTGCAGCAGCTCCCAAGATGCATGTCTTCTAATGGTAATACATGGGGAAGGCAGAGAGGGAGGAGTGCTGCCTGTAATAGGCTCACAGAGGGGGAGGAGAGGAGGAGGGCCAGAGGTGACAGGGGCTTTCACAAGGGACAAAGAGAATGAGAGAGAGGGATAGATGGGCAGAAGGAGCAGTGGAGGAAAGACATGAGGTGTGCGGAGAATCGACGAAGAGACTTCACTGATACAGAGCGCTTCAGAGATATCCGGCACAGGAAAGCTCAAAGAAGCATCATTGCCTCTCACCACCCATTTTGTGAGCTTACAAGGGATGAAGATAGCCTTATGTGAAACCTTTAAGTATGAATAATAGATAAACCACACAAATAGTCAGTTTAGCTTAATATTTTTCTTTGCTAATCGGCAGTTCCAAATATTTGTCTGGGTTTGTGTGTGCAAAATCTTGTGTGTGAATGTGTGTAAAAGATAGAAAAGACAGATGATACGGTTTTAACAAGCACATTTGTACCCTCCTAAAGACAGAACGTATGATGCCAGGTGGTCTGTATGAGCAGTGAAAGCTGTGTCTCTCATGGGCCAGATCTAAGCCCGTCTCTGGCACTGAGCCACTGCCAGTGGGGAAAAATGATTGAAGTATCCATGTTGGCGACACGGTAATCATGTAACTAAGCTTTGTTGCGGTGAAGGGAGACTAAAAGGGTTATTTCAGCTAATTTTCCTTGCTTGCCTACTAGTCTTTCTGTTAGTAGGTTATTCAAGCACATTGGCAGTTCTGTTTTATGAGAGAATATGGGATGTAGGGCTGGGCGATAAATCGATTTTATCGATTAACTCGAATGTGTAGTTAACGTTGATTTGTTTAAATGAAAATCGGTTTTCTCCTTAATATTCGCCGACGCTCCCCTCTGGTCTCCCGTAGTTCCGAACGGGCTCGGCGTTTGCCATAGAGATACACAAACAACATGGCAGCGACAGGGACTAACATTAGTTCTTTTCTTACTAGTCGTTTCATTACTTACTTAACCGTAATCTCCGCCGAAATGACTGGCAGCTCGTGGTGCTTTGTACCCGGCTAACAGTCACCTATTCTCAGATAACTGAACCACCAACTACAGCTGACCTGACGGAACACCGGAGCCGGTGTTGAGGAACTCTGTTGCGGCTCAACACATCTACTAAATGCCGCTGATACGACCAAGCTGTGACGAAGGTCTGTAGCGGCTTAAACGTACAATATGTAACTTTCTGCCACTAGGGGTCTCTCAACCAAAACAATGGATTGTAAACACAGACGTTTGATGACGTAGGGAAGTTGCGTGGAATTATGGGAGTTTTTATTGCTAAACGCTATCGTTGATTACAATGCTGTTCACTGACGAGTTTACCCATTCAAGTTTATTCACGTTACGTTTAGTAACGTTTATTCATATCATGCTAATAAAATGGCTGCAGTTTCCCTAACATAATTATATTTTTCTTGATTCAATCTGTATTGGTAGCTGACCAGTTAGCTAGTGAGCCGGCAAGCTAACATTAGCAGCTAACGTTAGCAGGTTTTACCACACTATCACAGTCTATTTCACATGCCAATGTCACCTTTTGGATTTTACCGGGCGGACGGGGTTTGTTGTAACGCTAGCTAGCTACTCAACGAGGCTGAGAGACGGGTGTGGGTGGGGATTCTCCGTGATGGCGATGATGTTCGATGCCTGTTGTGCAGTAGCAGAACATCTCCCAGCTGCCCGATCTCCCCCTTCACTTTTCGTTTTGGTGCTTAACACACCTGTTGTCGGGTTAATTTAGCTAGCTAACTGTAAAGACAGCTAAACGCGAAGGGGGGAGAAATTCGGCAGGGAGGAGATTTTCGGTACAAACACCGTTAGCGTTTACGGAGACATAGCTAGCTAGCTAACATTATGGATGGCCGATGTTGTGACTAGGATGCCTGGGTCTGATATTCTCTGTTTATGGGGGATGTTTCGATTTTTTTTTTTTTTTCAAGCCATATCGCCCAGCCCTAATGGGATGTGCTAACTGAACGCTGAAAACTGTGAAATTAAGGCACACTTATTGAAGCAGGCAGCCTCCTGTTACCACTAAACTAAACTGTTTGGAATACCTAGTCTGTAAATAACAACAAGCTGATGTTATGGGAAATGCAAAACTGTATATCCTCATGGGTCATCTCCAACTAACCTGCAGACAGCTGTGACTGTGTTCCACTACCTGGTAATTAGGGAGATGTGGAGGCCCCATGGGTTACACACTCATAGTGTGCTGCCACACTCCTCCCTCTTCATCCAACAGACTCCCGAGAGAGATGGCCGTTTTTGTGAAAGGTGACACAAATCAGTGACCTCTGTCTACCTGACCAATGTCGATAATGAGATGCATTTGGAGCTTCATTGTATTAAAATGAGGCTGCACGTGACAATAATGTTGAAGAGATACCAGTGGAGCAAGAACAACATTAACTTCTCTAAGAATAATAAAACAGAAGTGTAAAAAGGCAATGAGGAGCTACATGACTGAGAAGGAGAAACAGAAAGAGAGATAGTACATAGCCTACTCTTTTGGCCACCTATTTTCTTTGTATCTCTGAAAGAAGGATGGTTAGGGGTTAAACTGGTCTGTCCCAGTTACAGGATATTGTCTATTGTGTTGCTTTGCTTAATGTAAACCGATAAAGCTGGCTAACCTTGTGGGCCCAATCAATGCTTATTTAGAATACCATTGATTAACAGTTCTGATTATTGATTATGTCAACCCGCTCAAGATATGCCAATGGTTCTGATAAGAGGTTAGCCTGGAAAAGATAGGCCTGGCCACCAGGTGCGCGCACACACACACACACACACACACACACACACACACACACACACACACAATAAGGGCCCTGCTCCTGCAATGGATTTACAGGAGTCCAACGTCTTTCTCTTTCTCCCTGAAACATACACACATCATGTACACACTTATGTATTCACTCATAAACACACAAGAGACTGAGGACAGTACTACTCTCTGTTGACACAGGGTAATGGCTGCTCATCTGAGACCTAAACATTGAAATGAACACACCATCTGTTCCTGCAGTGAGCCCAGTGACCTTTTTGAAATCGCATCACTGTGAACGTATAGCATATAGCTACAAACAGGTTGTTCTAAACTTCATTAGAACTTTGTCTAAATGCCAACAGTGGAGCAGGGATACCCTCATTTTGTACTACCGGGTAAAAGTCACAATCAATCATATTCAAAAATGTCCAAAACATAACAACAAAATTCAGTGGCTTTATAATTAACCAGTTGAAGACATGTTGCCACGGATCCAACAAGTTTAAGCAGTTCTACTGTGAAGTTGTGGGTAATTCCATAGCTCTGTGGTTAACTCACACCATGTTGCTGTGAGAGTTAAGAGGTCACATGGCAGTAATGTGAAAGTCATTAGAGCTGCATAACTAGAGGTGTGCATATATCCATGTATTGTACTTTTGGTGACCCTACTCTTCCAGGTTGTGAAAGGTAAAGAGGTTTTATAACCCCTAAATTAGGTTACTCCAGTTTGTGGAATGTTGTCTTCTCAATGCGTCTTTCAAAGCATCAGCCTTCTCTATGTACAGAAACGTGTTTACGTACAGCACATCCCTTAAATTGTGTATCTTGTCCAGTATTTGAGTGGAAACTGCTGAGTTTTGGAAGGGTTACACTTACACTTTATGTTGCTACCTGTTTGGTGAGCAGACTGTTCAGTCTCAGTGATGCACAAGTGTGGTCACTCCTCGCTGCACTTCACAACATAGACAGTGTTGCTCCTTTGATGTACAGTAGCAGTATGCTGCATTACACCAATTCACAACTGTATACAAATCACTGCCATGTGGCCTCTGTGACCTCCGTGCAGAGGTTAAATACTGTATTGGAGAGATGCCCATCACTCACTGTAATTGATAAAAGCCTCTTGTATAAGTGTTAAAATATCTGCTTGTCTTCAACAATAAATTCATTTAATATAAGATAATACTTTTGGGCATTATATTACCTGACAAGCTTAAATGGAAATACACAGTGTAACAGTAACAAACAGTATTAAAACAGTAACTACACTTCAGATGAGAGATCAAACATCATCACAAACAATCTACCTTCACACTCACAGTGAACATGGGACATAAAAGCAAATGACCTCAAATGTTCGTAATATATTGTTTAATTCAATGGTATAAATGGAACATGTTGGTATAAAGAAAATCATTTTTTTTCATCCCTAGCAAATGCTCTCAAGCCTGTGCGGTCATTGTCCACTGCTGTAAAGCCTGATGATAAAAAAACATTTACAGCAGGGCTGTTATTAAAGAGAGAGTGAGTCAATCAAAACTGTCAATAACACAGTATTCATGACATACAATTACCAGAGCTACCACTTGCGGACTAGAGTATGTCATTTGGGTTTTATAGTCGGAGTGGAAAGATTTAAACACATTGAAAATGAAATAATAAGTAGGCATGTGTAGATACAGTGTGTAGCACTTACTGTTGCTTGGATCTGAATTCACTTAAAGGAACACATCGAAATTTTGGGAAATACGCTTTCTTGCCGAGGAGTTAGAAGACCACTCTTTCTGTACCATAAATATGAAGCTACCACCAGCAGCCCACCAACTTAGCTTAGGACAAAGACTGGAAACAGAAGAAAACAGAACCTGGCTCTGTAAAAAAAAAAAAAGTAATAAAATCTGCCTACCAGCACTGGTAAAGCACACTAATTAACATGTTGTACTTAGTTTGTTTAATTCATACAAAAAGTGGTTTTAGCCAATGAACAGTCCATCAAAAGCCACTTTCCGACCAGAGGGATTTTTGTAGTTCCTAGAACATAACGTTCCTAGAACCCTTTTTTTCTCCTGTTCCGACCGGACCAATTTGGGGATTATTAAGTTCCTCTGGCCACAGTTCCTGTAACTCTTTCAGCTCCTACTTCAGGGCAGGGTCTTTTCCCTTTTCCGCATAGTGGTGGTTAGATGGCTGTGTTATAACAAAAGGTCAGTTCCTATGGCCACTTCGCAGGTGTGAATGCAAATGGAAAAAACAGTTTTCGGGGAGAGTAGTTAGTAGAACTGTTTAGAAGTGGACTGTTCCTATAACTATGTTCCTGAAACTACTTGGTCAGAAAGAGGCTATAGTCCGACATACCCCCCCAGTAAAAGGCCTAATTGTCATTTTTACATTTCATGACATTTTTGTGCAAACAAACAAGATAATGTGTTTTAGTAAGCTTTAGAGGTGCATTTTGTTATCTTTAGAGAGAGTCAGGCTAGCTGTTTTCTCATTTTCGGTCAGTGCGCTAAGCTAAGTTAGCTTGCTTCTGACAGTGGCTTCATAACATTCCCAATCAACGCCCATTTTTTTTTACCCCATCTAACTTTTGAAACCCTCATTACAGTAAAACATGTTTAATCTCAGTCCTCCCCTCCCCCAGTCCAGCCCTCTGAATGAACCACTGGAGCCCATTGGTTCACAGTTGGTGTTGTCTCCATGCACAGGATGCAGAGCTCTCTGCGTGGAAAGAGCATCTTCTGAGCTGGATTATATGCATGTCCTCAGATTTCAGCATACAGACATTTGAGTCTGAGTGAGTGGTATCAGTCTTCTTTCTCGGCGAGGAGGAGGATAAGCCTATTTTTCAAAATACTGAACTTCTCCTTTAAACTTGGTGAAAGATTAGTACATTGTGAATCTTATGATTTGGGGACTAGAAAAAAAGTGCTCTGGGTCTCATTTTGTATGAAGTCTTGGTCATCTTAACTTGTAAAGCAGCTGCTGCTGGCCCGTGCTGATGAAGGAATCAGGACACTGCTGGGGCAGTGTTTTTGGGAAGTGGGGACGGCCCTGTTGTCTTATTGTTAGGTCAGCAGTGCTAGGCTAGCCCCTGTCAGCCAGCCAGTGTTGAGCTCTGCACTTTGCATAAGGGGGCTCTTCCGTAATGAGCCGCTATGTATGGGTATCATGTGAGATATCTGAGCTAGCGCTTACTGTTCCATGGCCAAGGTCAAAGCCTGCCCACACCACCACCGACTCCCCTTCGCTATCCATCACCTGAGAACACAGACCGCAGCTAAGCTCACATTCCAACCCCTCTGGACATCCTCACACCAATTTGGAAGGGCTGTCTTTTTTACGGTAATCTCTGTTTATTGTATATGTCAATAAACTTTGAAGATATTATATGAAGAAACACCCCCAAATTCCTGTATGATTTGTAGATGAAGGCTGATGAAATAAAAATAATGTGCAATGGATTTCTTTGTTCACCCATTGAGGAAAATAACAGGCCTTTGGTGTCAACAATGTCCAGTCTAAATATATGCCTTTAAAAGACTGTTGATGCTAATTGTTTGCGGTGTAACATAATAGTCTATCTTGGCTTGCCTATGTGCATGTTTGATGTTTTCTCTTTTCCAATGAGCACGTACTATCAACATGTCAAAAGTGGATACCTTATGTGGCTCCATATGAGTAAGACAGGGGCTTAAGTGTACAGGACCCTGGAACAATATGTCCACACACCAGCATACTACAGCTTAAGTCCCCACAATAATCAATAAACTGCCCTCTCCCAGATCACATATCAATTGCTTGCTGAACTCAGGGGTAGAATAAAAAAACATTTGCCTAAAGAATGAATGACCTCTGTGCTGCTGCTGTATACATGTAAATTACATCAACATGCAGTCTAAGTTACAATTGGTCACTTCATCCTCTAATTCCATAACAAACAAAAACAAAGTGTAAATCTAAAGATAATAAGACATGTATAAACTTAAATGCAATTCATGCAGTGTAATGATCGCCATACAAAGTGTAAATCTAAAGATAATAAGACATGTATAAACTTAAATGCAATTCATGCAGTGTAATGATCGCCATAGAGACCTAAACATTAACATGAAAACACCATGCATCATATTACCTTTGATCCCCTGTTTTGTCAAAATTATTATCACTTTTCTGTGGACCGTTTAGAAACAGATAGATTTCATAATAAATCTGAAATCATTTTAGATTCAAATATTCATGTCTGGCATGACATCAGCATATTAATTACCCCACATCCTTTACCCAAAGACAGGACCATCCAATGTATAGCCACTTAGTCCTGCACAATAAACTTTACTGACAGCTCTTTTGCCTCACACTATAGCAAGCTAATGGTAAATATCAGGTAGAGAGCAGTTTAGAGGAAGAAACATGCAGGACTGTATCATAATCTGGTGTGTAAAATCTTAGAGTGGGAGCATGGACAAATAAAAAGGAGAAATGAGCAAGGAGAGATGGATTTCCTGCCATTTGTGATCTATGACCAATCGCCTGTCTATCTTCAGATTCGCTGTTAATGGCTATCGGCCAAGATTTAAATCCTTTCTTTTGTGCATTGCCCTAAATCAATAAATTGGCATCCATTTGATTGAATGCTCATCAATTGTGTTAAAATGAGGCTGAATGAGTTTTGTCCCTTTTGACCAATGAGTTTGGTTCAAATTTTAATTTGTCCGCAAATATTGAATTTGAACATAAACCTGAAGCTCAAACTTAAATTCAACTTTTATCCCGAAGCATTCCAATTCGATCATAATCGGTGCCCTTTTCCCAACTTTCTATATGATCTTAAATGATCAATATATATTAAGCAATATAAATGATTATATATCCGAACTGCAATGATATAGTGAAGACAGACTGCCCTCTTAAAAGGGCAAACATAAGAGTCATATAAAGTAATTATGAAAAAAAATGGTCAGAGAAATTAAAAAGTAAAAATAAAAAATGAAATTTCTGAAAATAAACAGCAGCATCATAAATTTGATGGCAGATCAGGCTGAACTGATCTGTTCTGCATTTGACTAACTTAGTCATTTTGATACTATGATAACTCTTGCTTGTTTTGCCAAGGTTAACTGTCAGGTTGGCTGGCTTTTTCTAATATGCATGTGTGTGTGCACACCTGCATGCGTTTGTATTTATGTGTGATTGCTAACTCAAAGACAGATGATAAAGAGAGCTATACTGTACAGTTTGCAGTCCTGCAAATAGTTTTATGTGAGCTCGAAACAAATTGCGTGCACATGAAGAGACACACACCTTTTTTTTAAGACTACAATGTAAGAATACTTTACAGATGACTTGCCCCACTGCAACGCCATCAGAAGTCTAAGGATAATGTATTGCCAGACTGAGATGACTTTAGCTGACCTGAGATCAAATCAGTACCTTTCTGTGTAATCTCATTTATGTTTCCTCACTTGTCAGAACTTATTAAAGCTTTAGCCTGGCATCTGCAGTGCCAGTTATATTTCCCATTTCAGTTTTCCAGTCAAAATTCAATAAAATAAACTCCATATTTAAAACTGTATATCTACAATACAAATCTGTGCCAAAAAGCAGAAAGTTAATTTTATTTACACATTTTAGCAAAATATCTCCCTAGGAATGTGTGAAAGAAAAAGTCATTTTCCAGTTAGTCCCTTTAGAGGAGGATTGGCTGCAGCTTGATGAAATTAATCATTTTAATTTGGATCTCATATGAAATATGATATGAAGTACTTTCAATTGGTAGAGAAAAACAAAAGACTGAGTGTGTTTTTAGCCCATGCATTTGCTAACAGAATGTGAAAAAATACGACATTGATACTCAAATTAGTATTCAAACAAAACCTTCAAATTCAGTCAGCCTATATGGAGAAAAGGGGGAAGACTGAAAGAAAACAGCACCCATAGACACCTACATAAACAAAGGATATGCTCTCTATGCCTGCAGTTAAACAACAATGCCCTCTATTGGTGTGACACTGCATCTGTTTCCCAAACAAAGGCCATCGCACTAAAAGCAGACTTTGTTTTCCAGCACACTCAGCAGAAATATCACATTGAAGTGCAATCACCTCGAACCTCAAAGACTGTCCTTATTAACCTACTAACTACCACAGAATGCTTTATTATCAATTCACAAACGTTATTCAACTATCAGTCATTGCTGCTATAATCAGGGGGCCTTATTAGGACTTAAAATGTATTAATTAGTACAATAATGAATGAAACCACAGTAGGTAAGTGCAAGTGTAGCCAGCATGCCTCCAGCATTAGAAGTGTATTCTAGTGTGTGTGTGTGTGTGTGTGTGTGTGTGTGTGTGTGTGTGTGGTGTGGGGTGTGCATGGGTGCGTGCGTGCGGATGGTTTGCAGGATCGGTGAAGGAGTTCTTGACAGGAATGCACATTGAGCTTCTCGTCTCCCTGTTGCTCTCTCTACTGAACCGGAACAGTGGTGTAGACAAACAGGGGCGCCCCGGAGAGTGTGGCGAGCTAAGTGAGTGAGCACAGAGGTTTAATATGACAGCTACACTTCTCGACTGCTGGTTCAGGGTGAAGAAAATGTCCTACACTGTACGTCTATGGCAGCATCATGGCAGACAAACATGCATGCCACTTAGAAATACTGAACTAGACTCCAGACTGGTGAAGAAGATTTTAATTATGAGTGATTAGCATGGTGTTGCTTACTGGTTATTAGCCAAAAACATTCTCAATTGTAGTTTTAAACATTGTAAGTGCATGACATTAGGGGTGAGTCTCGAATATTTTTTAATTTGGGGTGGGGCGGGGGCATTATGGGGCACAGACACATAGTTGGAAAACCTTTGCAAAATATGTGTTATGCAAAAAATGTAAGCCTTTATTCTAGACATTTATAAAATGTACATTATGATTATCTTTACATATAGTGGTGCACAAGTTCATTCATTCATATTTTTATTTTGCACAAAACGTATTGTTGCTTGTGGCAAAATATACAAAAGAGACACCACCCCTCTTTGCTAAAGCCAGTTTGAGTTGAAATAATGTCTTTCATCATGTACAAACGAATACCAGCAGGACTAAACAACAATTAAGACCTAATGGTAACAATATATACAATAATTATATACAGTATTTCTCCACTTCATTATGTGCCCTACTGTTTTTGCTTTTGCACGCTGTTCGCTGCTTGTGTCGATGAAAAATTGATATATTTTGGAACTTACACCATCCTGGCAAACCTCTCTCCCACCTCCCAGAAGACCATAAAACACTTGCAGACATGGGGCAGGGGTAGGGGCAACAGGGCAGAGCAAGAAAAAATGGAGAGAAATGGTAATAGCTATACAATGTTAAATGGGATTATAGCAAAGATTTGCAGCTGCTGCCTTTACAAATGGTTTTGGCAAAGTTTAACAAATCTCCTAGAGAATTATTTGCCAATAAGTGAAAGGAAGCCTACCCTGCTGACAATGTTCATGAATAATTTTGTTACACTTAAATTTTCAAATACCGTGAGGACAATTATAGGAGGTATCTTTCATTGCCAGTTTGAAAGCCTTGAGAGACAAGCCATGCAATGCAGTCAAAAGACGTGATACATACCTGAGCAGAGCTATTAGCCATTAGAGTCCCTTCCCCCTTTTTATTTCAATTAAAGCTCTCTCTTTGATTCAAAGGCATCCACATCTAGTGTCTTTGATCTCCTAACCATAGGACAGACAGGAAAATAAGAGTCTTTTTAAACGGGTGGAAAAGAAAGTTGTAATTCCAGAATAGGGGACAACTTCTTTTCCTACTGCGGTTTTAAATGGCGCAGGGGTACTTAAAAGACCTCAAGCCTGGTTTGGCAGTAGTCAACAAGACAATCCACTATGAGAGAGAGAAAAAAACAGATAGGCTGTAAGGGGCTGATGGGCTTTCTTTCATTCTGAATCTCAATTCCCCAAAATGTGAGTCACTCAATATGAAGAAGAGGGAAAACGCAGCCTCAAAAGACAGAAGTTAAGTGCTATGAACACTGACTCATCAATGCCAGGTGTAAGGGACAAAAAAATGTTTACAATTCTGCTTCACATTTTCGGATTAAACAAAACACTTAAAAATCAAAAGGCTGTTGGATCCTAAGGAGAATAAAAAGTTCAAATAGTCTTGAATTGTTTTATAAATGTGTTACACCCCTGATATTATAATACCAACTGTGCAGATATTATGGCCCATCAATCATGTCCTGTGAAATAAAATAAATGCGATTCAAGAAAAGTTTAAAAATCCTCTAAACTTTCATTTTGTACAAGATGCGCTGACAATTGTTAAATGTCACACTCCTCCGATTCTTGAAGCTTAAAGGGGTGATAGAATGCAAAACCAAGTTTACCTTGTCATAGTTGAATTACGACAGTTCAGTGGGTAAAACAGGCATACATAGAACCAAAGTCACATTGACAACTCTTTCCTATGCAAATCTCACAATTTCAAACTGCTGCTGAAAACGGGCAAATCTCAACCAAGCTAAAAGTTGACATAAACTCCTCAACTCCTTCCTTATTTAGCTCTACCTTCTATCTTTGTAACACCCCAAAATTTACATAGGGCACTGACTGATCTGAGGTTAGTTAGTCTTCTGAATAGGTCGCACAGATCTCAGAAGTTTTATACATTGTTCGTCTGCTATTTCATTACTAAATTCACTTCTGAGACTTTTTTTATGTGAGGAATCAACTATATAGAGCTCAAATATGGGTCGTTTTACTAAAATTGATGGCTAATTGCAAATTTTGTATGACTGTGTTGGACTTCCACAATCTGCCGTGACAGGCGGCGACTGCCAGACGGATTTGATGCCTTATCGGTCGGCCTCTCCCCCTTCACAGACCCGCTATATGAGCTGGAGCTCTGTTAGGATCTCACACACGAGATGCACTGTGTACTTTAGAAAGAAGAAAGTTTGGAAGTTTTTCAAGGATATTGAAAATAAACCACGGTGGTTAATGCAGTGTTCCAGGCTGTAAAACGGAATACTGGCCAAGAGAAAAGTGTTTAGAACGAGTATATCGGACAATGGAACAGGAGTTGTGGATCTAACGCAGCGACATAGAGGACATGCCTGCAGGGCTTCACTCTCCGCTGACTAGCTACAGGGTGAGTTGTGATTCCTTGGTGGAGGTTTTTTATGTCCCAAGGGTAACGTTACAACAACACTAGTTGTAATGAAAGTGTCGAAATTTAGCATTTTGTCTCTGCAGTGCTGCAGCCGCTGCTCGCGCCCAGGCATGTCTGTACTTTTGGAAGTCTGTCAGTAACAGACAGTATGTGTGTGTGTGTGTGTGTGTGTGTGTGTGTGTGTGTGTGTGTCTCGTCAGAGCTCCTGAAGTCCATCAATTTTCGTAAAACGGCCCATATTGAGCTTTACATAGTTGATTTCTCGCACAACATTGCAGTGTCTGAAATATGAGACCTGCTGTCTCGTCTCCAATGTATGTGTATGTGCTTCGCTCAACCAATCAGTGCACAGCTCATCTAAATATTCATGAGCATACCATATTTGGAAGAAAAGCTGTCGTTCCAAATAGGGCCATATTCACAGGGTATTCACAGACCCATAGAATAGCACCTGGGCCATTTTCAGCCCAACCAATGTTACATACCCTATTAGGAGACCTTAAGGAACAGTGCGAAATACCCTATATAAGCATTCTATCACCCCTTTAAATCTCATTCCTCCATCTGTGAGCTGGCACCATACAGACTTTGATCCTCTCTATTGGCCACAAGGGCATGCAGGAACAGCTACATGACAGGCCCAGAGTGAGGGATTGTGGGTATTTTCTCCACTCAGAGAGTAGGATTATGGACTGTTAACTGCTTTTGTATGAAAGAAAAACATCAGTGTGCACCGCATTGGAGCCTCACCGAACAACAGTCGCTCCCCGGAAGCCTGGCTGTTCTTTGATGTGCTGCTGAGCGGTGTGAGGCCACACAGAGTAGAAGCACAATCAGATATCTGTTAGAAAGGGATTAGTAGGCCTCTGTACCACAGAGGGGTCACTCAACACTGGCCACAGCCATAGAAAAGAGGAGGAGGAGATAGCACCAAGACCACACAATCACATTCACTCTCATGGGTCCTGTCATGTCTACTTCTACTTTTTTGTCTCTCTCTTAACTGCTGTTATTATGTTTTTAAGTGTATTCTACCTTTTTCTTTGTTCTCTGCATAAGGATAGATTAACACATCACTTTTGATAATTCTGTTGTTTGTCTGCTGTGGTTAATATTAATCCATTTAATCAATGTTCTGTGACTCAACTGGATCTCTAAGCATTTTCATGCTTTTTCTCGCAGCTTTCTTTATATGATGCAAGCATGCATATTAAAGCAAGGCAGCCAGCTGTGAAAACAGCTTAATTAGTAGTAATCACTTCTGATGGAACATGTTTCCTCTGTTTGCCTCCATTAGGGATGCCTTGTTTCTCCTATTCTACCAGCCAGTCTCGTGTTTAACTGCTGCCACTCCGTGCCAGGTTGGGCTGGTGGAATGATGAATGTGTCCCAGAGGTGGATTTCTGTCACAGAAAAATATAAAAATATAAAATATAAGTTTGGAGGTCACATGACCAACGATCGCAATGGTCGCTCAAGGCTAAGGCTCCTTACCCACCTCCGTATTTTCATTGAAAAACCAGGTCTATTCCTTCTTCTTTGACGTCAATCGTTTTATTTGTTGCCACAGTGACTCACTGAAATGCCTGCAGGCGCAAAAAAGCAGGTCTCGTTGTCATCTACCCAGACACAGAAATCTGCTAGCATGGCGGCGGCTAACAAGGCTACTGATGCTAGCGCGGACCTAAACATGGAAAACATTATAGCCAGGGTCTTGGAAGGGCAACGAGATATGCTTGAATCAGTGGTCCACAGCGCAATGAAGGATGCGTTAGCAGGAATTGATACCTCGCTGCAACACATCAGAACAGAGCTTGAGAGGCAGGGAGCTACAGTACGTGATCTGGTGCAACGAATGGACAAGACGCAGGGAGAGAACAGGCAGATGAGAAACATGGTGAGTGCCATACCTGCCAATAGAGGTCGACCGATTTTACCGATACCGATAGCTAGGTTGGGCCGTATTTGCCGATAACCGATTAATCAACCGATAGTATTTATAACTTATACAGTTGACAAAATACATACATTGTTTCAAAAAAACTTTTGCCAATAATCAAAATAATAATGTCATATTTATTGATATTACACCCACAGCAATGCTACACAAGCATGTGTGTTGTCTAAAACAGTTCTCCTACATATTTGGAGTCATCCAGTGCAAAAATAAACATAATGAGCATTATAATTCATATAAAGGACAAACTATTTACATTTCTTCAAAATGCCCAAATGTATGCCAAATCTCAAAACAGTTCTTCTCTGTAGAACGGTTTAAAACGGTAACAGACGATCTCTGACCTGGAGGGATCTATCTTTCCAACTATACTCTTTGTTCTCGCTTGGATGCCCATATAAGGCGTAATGTGTGACGGACCTGCCTTCCCAGTGGTTGAAAACATAAACAAAGGCATCATGGGAGATTCCCTTGTCGGTAGCACCTACTGTCTATGGGTAGCACGGAGTTAGCGGCAGAAATGACCGAAAACGTGATGAATTATGGACATCAAGTGGATAAATCTTGGATATAACAGTTTGGATTTAATGCTCAACAACCCCGAAAAAAGGCACAAGTTCCAGGCTGGATAGAAAATCACCTGTAAAGGCTGGAAAGACACCAAAGACACCCCCGTGACGGCTAACTCGTTAGCTTTTAGCTGCAGCAATCAGTAAGTCTCTATGTTTAACTTATTAAATTATCTAAATATGAATCAGAGGTGCCGTTTGGGATCGTGGACGAGCCTTTAGGGTTCTGATTCTGACATTTGGGTCGGACTTGCGTTTATTTTTGTCAGTGTTTTAACCGCTTGAGGTAAGTTAGCCTACTACTAATGTTTAGCGTCATCTCAGCCTCGAAAGCAAACAAACATACTGTTGTGCTGTTCTTTCTCTACTAATGCAGCATCTATTCAACAAATTAATAACTTTATAATGATATGACAAAATGTACTGTATACATACCTTGTTGGTGTCGATGCTTTAAACGCGCATCTGATGTCAGCCTTCTCCGCACAGCATGTGCTCTCCGTGCAGCGCGCAGTAACACGTGTCGAAAATAAACAACACGAGGCATCAGTGATAGTTTTTATTTCGCCTCTAGAGGCCGCTATTGTAATGCATGATGCCAGCAGACCCTTCTCAGCTCTCGTGTACTGTGTACTCAGCCGCTCCAACAACGGACGGAACCAGGAAAAGTATCGGTATGGATTTTTGCCGATAACGATAGTTCCACCAATCAACTATCGGTGCTATCGACCTCTACCTGCCAACACTCCTGTTTTTTCCGGGTTTCTCCCATTTTTTACCCTATCTCCCAGACCCCTCCCGGTTTGTTATTTCTCCTGGGAAACTCCTGTAATTTGCAGGGCCCAAACTCCTTTATAAATCATCGGACCAATATGTTTGTCTAATGTTGACCAGTTGCCAGATCTTGTATGAAACGCATCCTATTCACACAATCCACACACCATATACAATTTTCAACCCGTTTGTCACCTCAACCTGGCAACCTATAACCGAGTTGCGCAGTTGATCTCTGCACAAGCTTCAGGGAAAGTTCAGACCCTAAAGCGAGCCGATAAAAATGGCAGGTGAAGGCGGTGATCCCGCAAAGACATTCAACAGTGTTGGGCGCAACAATTTATATGCATCTTACCTAGTCATATTGACAACCTCCATGCTTTTTGTAAGGTGTGTCGCATTGATTTTAATGTAGTGCACGGCGGGAAAAATGACATTACCAAGCACATTAAAACAGCAGGTCTTTTACAGTACACTTAACAGCTGTGTCATTGTTAAAATGAACATAGTTCCTTGTGTAATGATCCCCTTACCCCCACCAATATATTTCTCGAAGAAACTTGATACTTTAATTCGGCAGTATATTTGGAATAATAAACAACCTAGGCTAAAATACTCTACCCTGCAACGTACCACAAACACGGGAGGCTTGGCCCTCCCCAACCTTAAATTGTATCACAGAGCCTTTCAGCTACGGGCCCTCAGAGTGCGGATGGACCCCTCGTCTACAGTTCCATGGAGAGGAATAGAGCAAAACCTCACTGGAAGTCTAAGACTGCAAGACCTTGCCTTTGCAGGGGTGTGTCCAAAAAAGTGTATGCTAACCTATGGCCCTATTATCACCAACACATTGACCAACTTAAAGGAACACGCCGACTTATTGGGACTTTAGCTTATTCACAGTAAACCCCAGAGTTAGACAAGTCGATACATACCCTTCTCATCTCCGTGCGTGTTGTAACTCTGTCTGACGCCCCCAGTGCTAGCTAAGCCTAGCACAGATCCTGGAGGTAACCGGTTCCAACTAGCCCACTGCTCCGAATAAGTGACAAAATAACACCAACATGTTCCTATTTATATGTTGTGATATGTATAGTCACAGGTTGTACAAATAACAAGGTTGTATGAGACACAGCCGTCTTCTAACCGTATACAAAGTGGGAACTATATTCTCAGAAAGGCGAAGCACTGCTACTTCTGCTACTTGGGTGGAGTGATTTGCTAGCAGCACCTGAAGCCCTGTGGTGAGGAGCAGAGAGTTTGCCTGGAGTTCGCTCACAGTTGGAGTAATAGAGTCAACAATTACTAGATAGTAAAAGCATAGTGACCTTATTTGTACACCCTGTGACTATACAAATCACAACATGTAAACAGGAACATGTTGGCGTTATTTTTGTCACTTATTCAGAGCAGTAGGCTAGTTGGAACCAGTTACCTCCAGGATCTGTGCTAGGCTTAGCTAGCGCTGGGAGCGTCAGACAGAGTTACAACACGCACGGCGATGAGAAGGGTATGTATCGACTTGTCTAACTCTGGGGGTTACGGTGAATAAGCTAAAGTCCCAATAAGTTGGCGTGTTCCTTTAAACAGGTGGAGGAGCAACTACGCTACACCAATAAGTGGCATTTGAATACCTCAATATGGCACAATGCACACTTAATGTCTGGTAACAAACCCTTTGCTTGTAAGCAGTGGAGTGACAGAGGTATTTATACTTTAAACCAGCTATTCAACGAGAAAGGTATGTTCGATTTTTGAAGATCTGAGAGCTACTTTTGAGACCGCAGAGGGTGGGTTAGGGTTTTTGTTCTTGTTCAATTTGTGTTTATCTGTTCGGTGCACCATCTGCTATTACCTGTTACACGTTGTGTAATTTGTTTTGTATGTCTGAAGGTGCCAATAAAAAAAGTTGATCAAGAAAAGAAATATATAAGTTTGCACTGCCCCGAGATACTGAGACATATGTCCATATTTACAATACAAGAACATGTGGGGAAAAAACTGAGGCATTTATTGTGTACAATTATCGGTGTCTCACAAGAGTGATCCTCACTTTCATGGACCAATTTAATAATAGGTTAACATTTTCTTCTAAAAACGCTTACAAAAAGGCACTAGAACACAATCCAAAAGGTCAATATGACAACATGCACAAAAGAACTTCCAGCTACACAAATCAATGTCATCACAGTAGGTAACAAGGAATTTTCAACTCCCACAAATCAAACTGCCTGCAAACGGATGGAGAGCTGTGAGAACTGGTGATTGAAAAAAGGAGGAATCAATGGTATTAACAAATCATTGATGTCCAAGACAATTGAAAATTGAAGCTCATTTAAGGCCCATGAGTTTGATTTACAGCACCTATTTCCATTTCATCTTACCATGACACACTTTAGTCAATGGTAGTACAGCTGTTATTCACATACTGTTCAATGTAAGAGATTTATCGAGAGGGCCGGGTTAGTATTGGGAGAGACAATGAAATGATGGACACACCCGCATACAGCATGAAGAAGTCTTATTCAAACAGGAAAACATTTCAGGGTGACATGCACCACACCAGATTATCTGGGCCTGATCAAAACACCTTCCTACAGACACATTTTCATTACTGATACATAATAAATTCAAATTTACCTTCGAAAACTACTAAACCAACAACAGCAATGGCAAAATATAGCATTGGTTTCATATAGCATACTCATTAGCATTTATTAGAACACATTGGCTAATTTACACATCATATTCTGCTTATATACTGCTATTTACTTTGGCATGGCTCTCAGTTTCCCTGGTTGCTTCAGTCATCAGTATGTATAGACCAAAGTGCTGTTGATGTGTGTCTATTTAGTTCTAATGCATTTCTCTTGCAATGAATCTTACAGCTTCCCACTTCCCATTTACGCCACCATTCGATGTGTCTTTGATTTGCACGATCCTTAACCATCTTCCAACCTTGGCATTGGGCCATAAGATATAATGTCACACACGCATCATGGAGGACACAAAAACAGACAAAAGCACAAAGTGAGAACACCTGCAGAGAGAATGAAAGAATACTGACATACAGGAAGCTATAACAGGAAAATATCAACACAGAGTACATGTTTCTGTCATGGTTTATTTCTGTGGATATTGTTTAGGCTGTAGTTTGTGGTCTTGTATTGGTATGTTTCTAATATTTGTGCATGTCCATGTTAGTAAATGAGGTCGGCAAAATATTAGAAATGATATAGTGCAGTTCATTGGGAATTTTTCAGGAGCAGGAAAGCACAGGTAATCAATAACACCAGTAATAGCTACAATGGAAGCCTCTTTAATGTTCATCACTGACACCTGGGCTTCTTCTGCTTTTCGTAAGGTAGTATTACAGTGGCGGAATTAGATTGCATGACATTGGACATGTAGTACTTTTCTTTCTTATACCCTTATGTTTCTCTCTTATACCCAGTCTACATGAATAGTGTATTTTTCTATTTTGAGTTGTGTCTAGTTGATCTGAGAAAAATATGTATGCATAAACTCGACAGGCATTTTTTTGGGTTATGAGGCCAAGTTGTTTTACTGACATTTTATAGTAACACATTTTACACATCACTTAAAACTATGGTAAATTACCAGTTCAACATTTAAAAGAATATATTCTCTTAGAAACAATTAAGCAGAAACTAGTGGCCAGGTGTGTACAATAACCATGCTTTGTCAGTGTTGCCTGTCCAGCCTCACTATTTTGAATATTATTGAAAAATCTTGGTCTACAGTAAGTGCAGTGGCTAATTCAACTCTCAAATAACAATAACCCCTTATTAAGCTCACTTAGTTGTAAATTAGGTGTTCTATTAGCTTATAATTATGTTTGTACAACATCTACTGTATGTCTCTTTGTGGTTTTACTTTATTACCTGAGTGTTCCACTACCCAAAGGCCACTGCACGGAGCCATTCACAGGTGGGCACGCTGTGTATAGGACACCATCAAAGTCAGTCTGCCACCTATTGTGTTCCAGGATAATAGTATTACTGTTCACATATTACTGCGGGCTAGTCAGTGACCACTTGACAGACAGAATGGACATCTATCATGCTCTAACATGCTCAAGCATCCATCAAACAGGCTCTCAATCAAAATGTATCATGAACACACACACACACACACACAGAAAGAAAAGAAGAAAAAAAACCTCAACAAACTAAGGTATCAATATTGGACACCGATAGATCTCTTAAACAAAATGTTTAGCAAATGTATCAATATACACTGGTGGAAACAGTGTGAGCACAAATTCAACAGAGCAGATGCCCAAAAGAATGGACAACATTCAAGTCAATACAGTTAAACATTTTATCTGAGTGGACATTACTGTGTGCATGGGGATTAGCACTTAACTCATGGGATAAAGGACTATATCTCTGTGTGTGTGTGTGTGTGTGTGTGTGTGTGTGTGTGTGTGTGTGTGTGTGTGTGTGTGTGTGTGTGTGTGTGTGTGTGTGTGTGTATTTCAGAGAGAAAGATTGATTTAGATCTTGAACACAATGTTGCAAAAAGCTTTGAAAAAAAAAAAATACATATAAATTATCTCAAAAATCTGGCTCGGTGGGTAGAGCAGGCGCACATAAACATAGAGGTTTGTGCCTCGACGCAAGGGTCCGGGGTTCGGGTCTGACCTGTGGCGATTTTCTGCATGTCTTCCCCCTCTCTCTCTCCTTTCTCACCTAGCTGTCCTATCCATTAAAGGCAGAAAAGACAAAAAAAATAATCTTTAAAAAAAAAAAAAAAAAAAAGGCCACAAAAGTACACAATAATTTCAAACCCTTCATGAAGGGCTTTGCAAATCCATTCAACATGTTTGTTATGCCTAAAAGGCAACACACAACATTTTTTTGGTACGAAAGCAATGAATATAAACAAAAACTATGTGCGATTACAATAAAACTCCAAAGGATATGTATTCACATTGATCTTATTCAAACCATTCACTTCAAAGTCAGTCTGTGCAGATACTGAGGTGGAGAGACGAGGCAGTTACAGGCAGGGAAACACTAATCACGCATACTCAGACATAGAGCTGGGCGATATAGAGACAATCAAGTATCACAAACATGACCAAAAACATCTATGTCATTGCGACAATATTGAAGGGTTAACTATTGATGCTTTTACAAATTATT
The DNA here is from genome assembly GCF_008315115.2 of Sander lucioperca. Lineage (NCBI taxonomy): Eukaryota > Metazoa > Chordata > Actinopteri > Perciformes > Percidae > Sander > Sander lucioperca. The sequence continues at coordinate 18,852,612 of NC_050175.1, forward strand.
TACACAATGAGATTTTAGATAAATAATCATCAGTAATGTGGATGTAATGACTAAGTGGTAAAGGCAAATAATTGAACAGCTAGAACAGTCTGGTGAATTCAGAAAATTACATCACTTTACTGTAATGCAGCCTGTAAAACCAGGAAAAGATAACACTTGTCATATTTCGATATTCAAAATTTAAGATGATATCTAGTCTCATATATCAATATTGATATAATATCGATATATTGCCCAACCCTACTCAGACATAGACATTAGACCAATTATTAGACAATAAGCAGCAACAACCACTTAGGAAAAAAACCTAAGACACAACACAAAAGAATGATACTTCACTAGCCAACCTGTCCAAGTTGTATTGATGAGATGTGATGCAAGCCGCCTGCCTGCTGTTGTATCCTCCTCCACAGGAAATCCAATAGGAACGCTCAGTGTCACTAATGCCCTCCACCAAACCAAGAGTAAACACCGATCAATGCTCAGCAATCAGCCGATTGATCACACATGATATCACTGGCCAAATCAAGATAGATAACGTACTTCCCTTCTTTTCTCAATGTGCTGCTGAGCTAACAGGTGCCTTTTCACATCTCTAAGAATTACATAAACATACTGCTGATAATTTAACCTGAAAGTCATTAAGAGGACAAAATATAATTTGTAATTCAATCATGACTTGTAGATCCTGTACTTTTTGTGAGGGACTATTGTTTGTATGATATCGGATCAGCTGCCAAACCTGAACAAGAGCTCAGATGTCAGCTATTTATAAGCTGCCAAGGATAGCTTCAAAGAATGCCTCATGTAAAAATGGCTTAATAAAAATGACTGAAGCCAAGATAATTTAGAAAATGTATTTCATGATAATTGTATTTTCTTTTCCTCCAATCTTTTTAATTCTCCTATTTTCTGTGCCGGTTCTCAGTCCTGCCTTGCAGGCCAGTACTGTAAGTATATGCACCACGAACCCATTTAATTTTTCCTGTTAGTCCACAGCGCAGCCAGAGGTGAGCTTTAATAAGGATCAATGGCACTTTATCTGGGACAGGACCCACTCCTGTGCATGCAAATCACAACACTAGCAAAGGATTCAATTAAAAAACGAACCTCCAACCACCGGCACTGGAAATTCAATTAAAGGATTTATGCAAAGGTTCACTGGCTTTTTTGTGTTGCGGTTTTTGTTTATGTAATGAGCTTTTCATATCAACAATCAATATGTAATCTGGAGTGGGGCCATGGGGAGGGTGGTGGGTTGCTTTCTCATATGCATTTTGGATATAATTCAAGAACAGGCATTTCTATAGAGCAGTTAGCAGGATATGTGACCACATTACTCCCCCCACTGGGCCTGAACTGAAGTATCATCACCCTGTGGTGTTATCTTGTAAGGTATAACATGTTTCATGCTATAGCATGAAACATACACATATTAAATTTACATTATGCATTTACTGGGACACACTTGGAAGTACAGTGATCCTCAGCAAAACCCCTTACAGGATTCCCCCCTTCCATCCAGCAACAAGGCTAAAAGGCCAGAGCCCCTGCAGCAGCCCCAGTGTGCACCCTGAGGTGTGTGTTTTAGCCTAAAATGAAAATGAAATGAAATGGGATCTCAATAGACAATAATCCTTGTAACAAGATTGAACGGGGACACCCATGTCAATATTAGCAAATGGGATTGCTGTCTGTATGCTTCCCTACCTGTGCCCATCTGTGTAAAAGTGCTCTCTTGTTGCTTCTCCACCTAGGTTTTAAGTGGAACACAAAAATAAGAGTGTTCTGGCTGGACCTCAAGGCTGTCGGTGGGGTATTAACATTTTCCCACACCTACACCATTAGAGGATTTAAGCCCCCATGAAGTTCCTCAGAAGTTTTTGATTAGTTTGCCAGGTTGTTCCAAGACAGAGGTGTAAAAAAGAGGAATGCTGTATCGACAGAAAAGGGGTGCATAAAATAAAAGCTCTACAATAAATAGCTGGCCAGTTAATGAAGAGGGGCACATACATTAACTACCTCACTACTTGTCATCTCCGGAATAACTGCCACAGTGGCAGGCTGACAATTCACACTTCACAGTTCAGTTTGGAGGTACTTCAGTATTCAGTAACGTTACAGTACTTAAAAAGTTTCTGTTACTACTATACTTCTTAATGTGGCACCAATGTGTGTCTATATGTGTATGAGAGAGAAAAAGACAGAGAATGTGGACAGTTGAATCACGTGGAATAGAAACAGTCCAACGTAATGACATGTCAATGCAACACACCAGCACACCAACATTTAAAAATATTTACGTTTTTGTTGAGATGCCTACAATGTGTTGACTCATTGTATGGAAGGACTGCATCATATTGAAATGTTTCTAATTGATTGCAAATAACTTAAAACCACAAAGCTTCAGAAATAACTACAGAGCTGAATCACCTCACTTGAAACAATGTCAACAACAATCCAAAAATATAGGTTTGACAAAAGGACTGTTGCATTGGATTGCGTTAGATTGTACATGGGTTTCTGTGTTTTTTTCTAGTTATTCAATATACCATGTGTACACAGACATATTTATACCATGGCAAACCATGTCTTATTCAAATATAATTTAAGCGTCAGTTAGATACAGCTCACATTTGGATCTCTTCAATAAAAAGCAATCAAAATAACTTCATCCAGACACACACCATAAAGGGACAATGTTGAGTGCTCTATCTTACATCCCATCAGCACTCTCAGTGAAGGAGAGGGACGAGATGCGGAGCAAAAGAAGACTAAAATTACCATCTGTATGAAAAGTGAAACTAGACTAATAGTCTATTCACATCCTGGCTTGGCTATAAATAGGGTAACACACACAGCTAATGTGGTGGATTAGTAGCAGGAAGCAGACAGGCAGTCATCACAGCCCTTGTCCTCCTTAGCCCACCAGGCCCTGGATCCCAGCAGACGTCACCCTATCTACCAAATCAGTATCAGCCTGGGGCCTCGTCCATTCACAAAAGCAGCCCCATACAACTCTCAGCCCATCGTGTCATTCACAAAGTAGGCAAAGGGTCCTGTTTCAGTAGTTGATATTCTGTCAGGATGTTACTTCCCCTTTCCTCTCCATTGAACTATATAAAGTAAGTGTGTAACATTACCCACACCTAAGGGCCCTTTCTTCATATTTATATAGAGGTTGATGGTAACATATCAGAGCTTAAGTGCCCATTTTTTCACAGATTATTTCACATAACGCTTACCAATGCTCTGTCTCTTATGATGAGCTCTGATTGATGGATACCCCTCAACAATTATTGGTGTGGCTCCAACCTCATTTGCTCAAGATAACTAAAATACGTGACAACATTCAAGTCACAGCACATAAGCAACACTGTTGAGGAGAAATTATATATTTAATAGAAATTACATCTTGCTCTATTTGTGTTGCAAGAAAATGTGTAATTATTTATTAATGTGTTTATATTACTACAGTTTATAGTTATCTTTTTCATCATCTGTTTATGGGATGCAGCTAGTGCAGTAAACAGTGACGCATCTGCATAAAAACAGTAATTGCTGATTTGTGTTAGTGAAACACTGAATACAGCAGCCTGCTGCTTCATCCTGCTAACGGTCCACGCCAGTAGACACTCCCTCACCTTTCTCTCTTTTCTAATCACCAATTAGGACTCCATTAGTCTGGCCTGGCAGCTCATTTGCTCTGGAGGAGGCTGAGGGGCCTGGTGTGTGGGACCTCTGCCCACTGTGTTCTGCCCCAGCGACCACGGCACCACACAGCTGTCACTGTAGCACTGCCATCATGTCTCCCTGTTTCACAAGTGAAAGTCCCTTTCCTCCTCCCTTACCACTTCCTGCCTAACAATGATTTGCCGGGGAACTCCCCCACGCTGGCAAGCTGTGCACAGAGATTTTCCCTCTAAGGATGGAGGGGAGCAGGAGATGCGAGATGGAGGCGAAGAAGGGAGCAGCTAGAGGACAGTCAACGCAACTCTGTAGAGCCACTTGTTAGGCACTTCATTAAATGCCAGTCCCCATGGTAAACAGGTGAAGGGGGACCCTTATTAACTGAGTAGGGAGACATCCTTCAAGAGCTGGGAGATGGCTTACAGTCCCAGTGCCAGCTGCCTGAAAAGGCTTATGGGAAGCAGGGGGGAATGCAGGACAGCCAGAGGTAGAGGGATGGTGGGGAGTTGGGGAAGGAGTTTGATGAGAAAGGGAGCAGGGACAGAGTCACATTCAAAGCACTAAACAGCCCCTTAGCAACATTGTGAAATCACCCCACTGGCATGCAAGACGAGGCCCAAAGCTCTCAGGAACTTGTTAAAGCCGCTGGCGCTCTCTCCTCCTCCCCACAGCTCTCTTGGCTAATGTCACACCAGTGGGCCTTGGTCAAAAGTTCAGCACGTGCATATGTAAAAAGGTAGTTAAGTGCCAAAGGCAGGAGACAAGAAATGAGATAAGGATAGTGCAAGATGCCATTGAACAATGCGTGCATGTGTTTGTTTGTGTATGTACGTGCAAAGGTATGCGTGTCTACATGGCTGGGTGGGTCTGGGTGTGTTTCTGTGTAAGAGTATGACAAGCTTGATGCAGGTAGGAAACATTTCTCTTACATTTCAACCAGTTATACTGAGGCCACTCAGAAGCAATGGTTGATTCTATTGTTAGCAAGGTCAGTGCTGCTTTTCCACTGCCTTTTCCTTCCGCTCCCCATCTATCAAGCTTGTTGGAAGTATTAGGAAAATTTGACCAAATCAAACGTGACCGGTATGAAATTGGCAAACAATGCAATTATGCTGCTCTTCGTAAGGTGTGTTACGTGTTATACGTATTATGCTCGACTTGCCTGACTACCATTACTTTCTTGAATGCCTTAAGGATATACAATCACTGGAAGCAATTTTGTCAAGTGAGTGCAAAGTAAATCAAATATAGCTAATGTATATTTTGGCTTTCTTTAGTTTCGTTTTGTTTTCCAGTATGCTGGCATCTGCAGTCTCTGTAATCTCCATGGATCCCAGGAGCATGTACAAGCAATTAAAACAATAGCATTTTACGCCCCTGCAACCAATAAACAAGCTAATGTCACTGCTCTATAAAGACAGTTGGCGTCTGGGGCAATACCCCAGCTGGATTAGAACACAGCTCTGTGGTTTTAATACCCTACTATAAAGAAGGTTTAAAGAAATGCATGCACATTATTAAAGAGACTCAAAGGAAATAATATCAAATACATAACCAAGACAGCACACTGATGTTAGGGTGTAAATTCAGAGAGCATCCCATTTAAATTGAAGTTTATTTATCAACACTCATTCTGCATTGTTGGTGTCTTGGGAGAGTTCCTCAAGTAAAGTTATTTTTAAGGATTCTTAAATGTAGTTATTTCTACCTCTTAATTAACCAAGGAACACTTTAAAATAAGTTGAACTTCAGTCTACTGTGTAGTCGGTATTACGTGGTCTCAGTGTTAAAAGGATTGAAGGTGATATAACAGCCACTGATCAATACATATGCACAATATACAAGAGCTCAGCTTTGTTTGAGCCTCATGCCTGGAATCTAACCAGCAATGGCTGTTGAACTATTGTGGTGCTGACTGGGCATTGGCAAGGGAATCTCCAGCCCTAACCTCTGGAGGGGAACAAAAGAGCAATGGGATTCCACACAGCCACAGGTGCCATCTGGGTCTGAACCTGAGAACTTCCCTCTGCTCAACCACACCACAAGCAAGGAAGTCCTTTCCATGAGTCAGTAAATTTTTCTTGCTGAATTCTGACAATAAGAAGAGGAAAGCATTGGAGGATATGTGTATAGGGTGTATATTATGGAAGGAAAGAGAAAAATGGAGGGAATACTAGTGTTGGTGAGAGGAGAAAGACAATACATGAAGTGTGTGGGACCACATCTCAGATTCCTAATATGCTGCTTTCATTGGCATTGCCCCAAAGGTTCAACAGTGCTGTCCTGGGAGCAGTCCAGTGCCTTGAGTTTCCTCTTACTCTGGCAGACCATGGATTAGCCCTCACCCCGTTCTCTTTCCTTTTCAGATTACATTTTATTCTGTGTTTTACGAAAGGTCTGATGGGACTTTCCTTTACCCCAGGTAAATAAGCCATGCAGCTGGGCAAACAGAACCCCAACCTAGCACCGGGGTCAGTATAAAATTGGGTAAGAGGAGAATGAAAGAGACTTCGAGAGAGTGAGTTAGAAAAATGAAATGTTCCAGGTTCTGCTCTGGGCAAGGAGACAAGCTCCACAGCCTCCAAGGCCAGGTTATGCAATCTTTTGCTTAAGTGATGGGAGAACTGGCCAAACTGAACTCAAAAGAACCCTCAGGGATTGAACAGAATGTGACAGGGAAATTCAGTAAAGACAGACACAGAGCAAATCTTGAAGAGTGAACTAAACTAAATATTCAGTCTAAACCCTCATCCATGGCACAACCAAAACCGCCATATGTTCTTCTCGTGCCAGTGTTTCCCATACATTGATTTATTTGTGGCGGCCTGCCACAATTTTAACGATGACTGCCACATATTGAATTTCTATTTTGTTACTAGTTAAAATGGTTTAAATCTTATGTAATTGTAGAGCTGCGCGCAGCACATTGATTCGCTCAGCACCTCCTTGACCCTCTCTCTCTCGCTCTCTCTGTGTGTTTACATTTGGACCGTCTTTGAATAGCCACCTCCTCTCCATGCACCTGAAACTCCCAAACATCAAGTCAGTCTGTTTCTCTCTGCCATTGTTTTTCACATAGAGCCTAACGTTAGTTGATATTAGCTAACATCAGCGCTTGTTACAGCGGACCTCTAAATAACGTCAGTTACCAGCCCGGTTCTATGTGGAAAAAACTACGGCAGAGGGAAAAAGACTTAACATAATTGCTGTTTGGGAGTTCCACGTGAACTCATGGAAGACATTACCGTATCCTAGCTGTGTGGTGATGCCAGTCTATCATGAAGACAGACGTTCTCTCCAGACGTTTGCATCGGTCTATTACACCAACAAGAACTGAACTAAAGAATTCAAAGCAAAGAACTGAGGAGAGACCACTGTTTCGCTTTACTAACAACTCTAGCACACAATGAGCCGGTTTAAATCGCATTGCGGCTTTGCACTTAACATACTATGACAATACACAAAGTTTATACTCTTAATCTTTCATGTAGGGTAAAGGATATAAAGCATTAGTAGTATTAGGTGATAGAGCAGCACCTACTGCATGTAAGCAGAGTTTGTTTTGCTCACCAAGGAGCCGTTGTCCTGTCAAGGGCTACCAGAAGAACAGACTGAGAACAGATGCTGCCGGAGGTTCCGCAGGATGTCCATCATTTTCGGCAGGATGTCCATCATTTTCGGCAGGATGTCTCTCACCTTCCATTTTTGTGTTGACATTCTAAACTCCGGTTGATTTATGAGGACTATGGTTTACTGCTCCTTAGAACTCTGCAGGGTAAATCGAGACTAGCTAGACTATCTGTCCAATCGGAGTTTTCTCTTGCATGACTAAAACAACTTTTGAACGTACACGTTCCACCAAAACTAGTTCCTTCCCGAGGCTATTTTGAAGAGGCACCGCTGCTCCGCCCAGCGATCAGCGCTGCCCAAGACGATTGTGATTAGTTTAAAGAAATGCCAATAAACAAGAGCACGTTTTTCTCCTGTCCCGGAATGTTGTGTGGACTAGCCAGACCCTCCTCCGCAGCGCTGTGGAGATAGGTCTGGCAATGAAAGACTAATCCTGTCATGCCTTCTTTTTCTGAAAAGAAATGGTGTCACGTTCCGCTCCTATGTCAAGTTATTGTTTTGTTGTAGATTCTTATTTTTTCGGGTTGTTTTCACATTTCCTGTTTTATTTTTTAATTCCCTGTTTTCCTTGTGTTGTCTTTGTTTTACTTCCTGTTGTTTCCTTTTCCCACCGTTAGTGATTACCTGTCCCCGCCCTAATGTTTTGCACCTGTGTCTCATTGTCTTCTCTGTTTGGTGTATTTAAGTTCAGTCTTCCTCTTACCCCAGTGCGAGATTGTCTGCTTCCCCCGTGTACAGCCTTCGAGCGTTTTTCCTTGTGTCCTGAATTATATACCTGATTGTTTCCCTTGGATTTTGACCACTGACTGTATTTTGGATTCTCCCTTTTGCCTGTCGTTTTTGGACACTGTTGCCAGTAAGTTTATTCTGTCTTTTTAAATAAACTTTTGGCATTCCTACGTACCTGAGTCGTGCATTTGTGGGTCCATACATCTGTGAGCCTGATAAATGGTAGTCTGATCCTCCCTTTCCAGGAAGGTCGGAGCAGGCTATTGGGACTGACTGTGCTCAAGCAAATGTTTGTGGACCCTCACTGCAAAAGGAAAATGGTGCTGCAACCTCTTCCTCCAGCAGCTATAATCTCTGGCTGATCTCCTGGTACACCAAACAATTCATGAAACAAAATTGAGCTGCCCAGCGAAACTACCTGAAGAGAACGTCTGATCATTTCAAGTGGATTATCAAGAGCCAAACCTGCTGGATCTCCACAGTTGGTGAGCACAAGATTAGTAAAGTAGTTTCACAAGAAGATGCATCTGTTATGCTATTGTGAACATAAGGTAAAACAGGGGTCTTGCCTGCCACCTCTGACACTATAAACAAGTGGGCCAAACACTGTTTTAAGAAAGAGCCCTCCCTAGCGAGGCACTCTTGCACTCAGTGCTGTTGTTTTCTACATTCAACTTAAGTAGGGCATGGTACCGAACTTCAACACTTTTAGGCACCGACCGAATTGGCTCAATAGTACTGAATATCAAAAAATGTCTTGTCTTTCAATACCAAATTGAATACCTAAACAGTAAATCTCATCAGCGTCAGTGAGCCAAGACGCATGCAGCATACTTGTGACCTGATCTAATCATGCTTCTGATTGGCTGTCTAATGTTACACGTTGTAGAGGCATTCAGGAAAAACTAGGGCTGCACCGAATCCAGGGTTCGGGTTTGGATTCAGCCGAATATTGGGCTTTTTGACGTGGTTCGGTTTTTTGCACATGAAGGAATCCACGGACAGCAGCCAAAACGCAGCAACCCCAGGTACAGCAAAGGAAGGACAGTCACAGCTAAAAACTTGTGTTAACCAGACAGCCTCTCCCGGGCTGTCAGCTGTTCTCTCGGAGTCTCCCTACAGTGGGAGCGGAGCATCTGCTGGCAAAAAACCGGCAGCTGATTGGACGAATGCGTCATGTGGGTCTGGCTTCTCCCGAATTTCAAAGCCAGACCATAATGGCGGCTCGATCGGAATACGATCTCATATTTTACGAAAATAGTTCACCGAAACCTGTTTCTGAAAACATTTTAAGCGAGAAATAGGCCATGCAGTTGCTGAATCTCTCTTCATTTCAGATCGACAAAGATTTTCGTCAGATTTTGAGAGGCTTTTGTCACGCTCATCCCACTCGTCATTTCCTGGTTAGCACTCCACCAATCAGATTGGTCACTGAGTCCGATTGCCCGCCTTCCGATTCAACAAGTCAAATTGGCCCAACTGAAGGGCCAACGCAGCCCTTGCATTTCCTGGTGTGCTACTGTAATTTTGATCTAAACACTTGGCATACCTGGTTCAAACTATGAAAAGTAGATATAATAGTGATCTAGAGCAGTGGATTTTTTTCTTGCGCTATAGCACTAATATACCTAAAGCTTAGAAAGGGCATTTCATTGTACTTTTGACATCAGTTCAGTGTCTTACTTATTATATATTGACAAAGTTGTGTAAATCACAGGCATAAAAAGGAGAACTTGCTGTGTATATGCAACAGATGAATCTGTTTAGTAGCTCCAAGGCCTGTTCATCTGCTCACAGTGTCGCTTCTGTGTGTGAGCATAAAGAAGTATAAAACGGAGATAAACACAAGCCTTGCAGGCACACGAGTGGAGAGCAACCAGTGCCAGAGAGACGGAGAGAGACTTAGCGTTGGCAAAGCATAAGGATGTTTTCACAGCACATTATGTTTGAGTACACATCAAACATGCCACGCGCTGCTCTTTGATTGTCTCTGGTGAAGCTGCTTTATGACAGGTGTTTGACGAGGTCCCTGGGTAGAAAAGGCGAGTATGCTGTAAATACACACTTATAATGACACATCACGCACTTGGCAAATAGAGAGATGACAGGGACCTCCCCGATGATATTTATGTTGAGGTAAAGTTTGTGAAGGCAACACAATTCATATGCCAGTTATACTGTAATCACATAATTGTAGAAATAAAACAGTGTCAAGCTTTTAATGAGCACACTTGTTAACAATTGAATTCCCTGAGCTACAGCTTGCAAAATGTTTGAATGAAACCAACTACCAACCCCAGCTGCTGCTTCGCAGCATTCAAAAAAGGTTGGCTGTATAATGGATAAGTAACACTTCCCTCTTTTGGTCAGCCTTGCTGCTTCATTCCAAAAACAATAAAAGCCTAAACCTGTTTAACGTTGATTTGATGAGAGTAGGTTTACACTAAACAGACACCATACAGAAAGAAAAAA